>NW_027274941.1:0-74863 GCF_030028105.1 Mobula birostris
TTTTAGGGCATGTGATTCAGGGCATGAGTTTCAGTGCATGAGTTTCAGGTCAGGAGATTCAGGGCTTGAGTTTCAGGGCATGATTTTCAGGGCAGGAGATTCAGGGCAGGTGTTTCAGTGCAGGAGTTTCTGGGCATGAGATTCAGGGCATGAGATTCAGGGCATGAGTTTCAGGATATGAGATTCATGGCATGAGTTTCAGTGCAGGAGATTCAGGGCATGAGATTCAGGGCATGAGTTTCAGAGCATGAGATTCAGGGCATGATATTCAGGGCATGATTTTCAGTGCAGGAGATTCAGGGCAGGTGTTTCAGTGCAGGAGTTTCAGGGCATGAGATTCAGGGCATGAGATTCAGGGCATGAGTTTCAGGACAGGAGATTCAGGGCATGAGTTTCAGGGCATGAGTTTCAGGGCATGAGATTCAGGGCATGAGATTAAGGCTTCATTTTCAGGGCAGGAGATTCAGGGCAGGTGTTTCAGTGCAGGAGTTTCAGGGCACGAGATTCAGTGCATGACATTCAGGGCATGAGTTTCAGGGCATGAGTTTCAGGGCAGGAGTTTCAGGGCATGTGATTCAAGGCGTGAGTTTCAGGATATGAGATTCATGGCATGAGTTTAAGTGCAGGTGTTTCAGGGCATGAGATTCAGGGCATGAGTTTCAGTGCATGAGTTTGAGGGCAGGAGTTTCAAGGCATGAGATTAAGGGCATGAGTTTCAGGGCATGAGATTCAGGGCAGGTGTTTCAGGGCATGTAATTCAGGGCATGAGTTTCTGGGCAGATGATTCAGGGCATGAGTTTTAGGGCATGTGATTCAGGGCATGAGTTTCAGTGCATGAGTTTCAGGGCAGGAGTTTCAGGGTATGTGATGTAGGGCATGAGTTTCAGGGCATGAGATTCAGGGCTTGAGATTCAGGGCATGAATTTCAGAGCATGAGATTCAGGGCATGAGATTCAGGGCATGATTTTCAGGGCAGGAGATTCAGGGCAGGTGTTTCAGTGCAGGAGTTTCAGGGCATGAGATTCAGGGCATGAGATTCAGGGCATGAGTTTCAGGACAGGAGATTCAGGGCATGAGTTTCAGGGCATGAGTTTCAGGGCATGAGATTCAGGGCATGAGATTCAGGGCTTCATTTTCAGGGCAGGAGATTCAGGGCAGGTGTTTCAGTGCAGGAGTTTCAGGGCACGAGATTCAGGGCATGAGATTCAGGGCATGAGTTTCAGGGCATGAGTTTCAGGGCATGAGTTTCAGGGCAAGAGTTTCAGGGCATGTGATTCAAGGCGTGAGTTTCAGGATATGAGATTCATGGCATGAGTTTCAGTGCAGGTGTTTCAGGGCATGAGATTCAGGGCATGAGTTTCAGTGCATGAGTTTGAGGGCAGGAGTTTCAAGGTATGAGATTCAGGGCATGAGTTTCAGTGCATGAGTTTGAGGGCAGGAGTTTCTGGGCATGAGATTCAGTGCATGAGTTTCAGGGTATGAGATTCAGGGCAGGTATTTCAGGGCATGTAATTCAGGGCATGAGTTTCTGGGCAGATGATTCAGGGCAGGAGTTTCAGGGTATGTGATTTAGGGCATGAGTTTCAGGGCATGAGATTCAGGGCTTGAGTTTCAGGGCATGAGGTTCAGGGCATGAGTTTCAGGGCATGAGATTCAGGGCTTGAGTTTCAGTGCAGGAACTTGAGGGCATGAGATTCAGTGCACGAGTTTCAGAGCATGAGATTCAGGGCATGAGATTCAGGTCATGATTTTCAAGGCAGGAGATTCAGGGCAGGTGTTTCAGTGCAGGAGTTTCAGGACATGAGATTCAGGGCATGAGTTTCAGTGCAGTAACTTGAGGTCATGAGATTCAGTGCACGAGTTTCTGAGCGTGAGATTCAGTGCAGGAGTTTCAGGGCATGAGATTCAGGACATGAGATTCAGGGCATGAGTTTTAGGACAGGAGATTCAGGGCATGAGTTTCAGGGCATGAGTTTCAGGGCATGAGTTTCAGGGCAGGAGTTTCAGGGCATGTAATTCAGGGCGTGAGTTTCAGGATATGAGATTCATGGCATGAGTTTCAGTGCAGGAGTTTCAGGGCATGAGATTCAGGGCATGAGTTTCAGGGCATGAGATTCAGGGCAGGTATTTCAGGGCATGTAATTCAGGGCATGAGTTTCTGGGCAGATGATTCAGGGCATGAGTTTTAGGGCATGTGATTCAGGGCATGAGATTCAGTGCATGAGTTTCAGGGCAGGAGTTTCAGGGTATGTGATTTAGGGCATGAGTTTCAGGGCATGAGATTCAGGGCTTGAGTTTCAGGGAATGAGGTTCAGGGCATGAGTTTCAGGGCATGAGATTCAGGGCATGAGTTTCAGTGCAGGAACTTCAGGGCATGAGATTCAGTGCACGAGTTTCAGAGCATGAGATTCAGGGCATGAGATTCAGGGCATGATTTTTAAGGCAGGAGATTCAGGGCTGGTGTTTCAGTGCAGGAGTTTCAGGGCATGAGATTCAGGGCATGAGATTCAGGGCATGAGTTTCAGGGCATGAGATTCAGGGCAGGTATTTCAGGGCATGTAATTCAGGGCATGAGTTTCTGGGCAGATGATTCAGGGCAGGAATTTTGGGGCATGTGATTCAGGGCATGTAATTCAGGGCATGAGGTTTCTGGGCAGATGATTCAGGGCAGGAATTTTAGGGCATGTGATTCAGGGCATGAGTTTCAGTGCATGCGTTTCAGGGCAGTAGTTTCAGGGTATGTGATTTAGGGTATGAGTTTCAGGGCATGAGATTCAGGGCTTGAGTTTCAGGGCATGAGATTCAGGGCAGGAGTTTTAGGGCATGTGATTCAGGGCACGAGTTTGAGTGCATGAGTTTCATGGCAGGAGTTTCAGGGTATGTGATTTAGGGCATGAGTTTCAGAGCATGAGATTCCGGGCATGAGATTCAGGGTATGATTTTCAGGGCAGGAGATTCAGGGCAGGGGTTTCAGTGCAGGAGTTTCAGGGCATGAGATTCAGAGCATGAGATTCAGGGCATGAGTTTTAGGACAGGAGATTCAGGGCATGAGTTTCAGGGCATGAGTGTCAGAGCATGAGTTTCAGGGCAGGAGTTTCAGGGCATGTAATTCAGGGCGTGAGTTTCAGGATATGAGATTCATGGCATGAGTTTGAGTGCAGGAGTTTCAGGGCATGAGATTCAGGGCATGAGTTTCAGGGCATGAGATTCAGGGCAGGTATTTCAGGGCATGTAATTCAGGGCATGAGTTTCTGGGCAGATGATTCAGGGCAGGAGTTTTAGGGCATGTGATTCAGGGCATGAGTTTCAGGGCAGGAGATTCAGGGTATGAGATTTAGGGCATGAGTTTCAGTGCATGAGATTCAGGGCTTGAATTTCAGGGCATGATTTTCAGGGCAGGAGATTCAGGGCAGGTGTTTCAGTGCAGGAGTTTCAGGGCATGAGATTCAGGGCATGAGATTCAGGGCATGAGTTTCAGGATATGAGATTCATGGCATGAGTTTCAGTGCAGGAGATTCAGGGCATGAGTTTCAGTGCATAAGTTTGAGGGCAGGAGTTTCAAGGCATGAGATTCAGGGCATGAGTTTCAGTGCATGAGTTTGAGGGCAGGAGTTTCAGGGCATGTAATTCAGGGCGTGAGTTTCAGTGCATGAGATTCAGGGCAGATATTTCAGGGCATGTAATTCAGGGCATGAGTTTCTGGGCAGCTGATTCAGGGCAGGAATTTTTAGGGCATGTGATTCAGGGCATGAGTTTCAGGGCATGAGTTTCAGTGCAGGAGTTTCAGGGCATGAGATTCAGGGCATGAATTTCAGGGCATGAGATTCAGGGCAGGTATTTCAGGGCATGTAATTCAGGGCATGAGTTTTCTGCGCAGATGATTCAGGGCAGGAGTTTCTAGGGCATGTGATTCAGGGCATGAGTTTCAGTGCATGAGTTTCAGGGCAGGAGTTTCAGGGGTATGTGATTTAGGGCAAGAGTTTCAGGGTATGAGATTCAGGGCTTGAGTTTCAGGGCATGAGGTTCAGGGCATGAGTTTCAGGGCATGAGATTCAGGGCATGAGTTTCAGTGCAGTTAATTGAGGGGCATAAGATTCAGTGTACGAGTTTTAGAGCATGAGATTCAGGGCTTCATTTTCAGGGCAGGAGATTCAGGGCAGGTGTTTCAGTGCAGGAGTTTCAGAGCATGAGATTCAGGGCATGAGATTCAGGGACATGAGTTTCAGGGCATGAGATTCAGGGCAGGAATTTCAGAGCATGTAATTCAGGGCATGAGTTTCTGGGCAGATGATTCAGGGCAGGAGTTTTAGGGCATGTGATTCAGGGCATGAGTTTCAGGACATGATTTTCAGGGCATGAGATTCAGGGCTTGAGTTTCAGGGCATGAAGTTCAGGGCATGAGTTTCAGGGCATGAGAGTCAGGGCAGGTGTTTCAGTGCAGGAGTTTCAGGGCATGTGATTCAGGGCGTAAATTTCAGGATATGAGATTCATGCATGAGATCAGTGCATGGTGATTCAGGGACAGGAGTTATCAAGGCATGAGATTCAAGGGCATGAGTTTCACTTCCATGAGTTTGAGGGCAGGAGTTTCAGGGCACCGAGATTCAGGGCATGAGTTTTCAAGGGCATGAGATTCAGGGCTAGGAATTTCAGGGCAATGTAATTCAGGGCATGAGTTTCTGGGCAGATGATTCAGGGCAGGAGTTTTAGGGCATGTGATTCAGGGCATGAGTTTCAGTGCAGGAACACTGAGGTCATGAGATTCAGTGCACGAGATTCAGAGCGTTGAGATTCATGGCATGAGATTCAGGGCATGAGTTTTCATGGCAGGAGATTCAGGGCAGGTGTTTCAGTGCAGGAGTTTCAGGGCATGAGATTCAGGGGCATTGAGATTCAGGGCATGAGTTTTAGGACAGGAGATTCAGGGCATGAGTTTCAGGGCATGAGTTTCAGGGCAGGAGTTTCAGGGCATGAGATTCAGGGCGTGAGTTCAGGATATGAGATTCATGGCATGAGTTTCAGTGCAAGGAGTTTCAGGGCATGAGATTCAGGGCATGAGTTTCAGGGTAGGTGATTCAGGGCAGGAGTTTCAGGACATGAGATTCAGGGGCATGAGTTTCAGTGCAGGAACTGAGGTCATGAGATTCAGTGCACGAGTTTCAAAGCATGAGATTCAGGTCATGAGATTCAGGGCATGAGTTTCAGGGCACTGAAATTTCAGGGCATGAGTTTCAGGGCAGGAGTTTCAGGGCATGTAATTCAGGGCGTGAGTTTCAGGATTTGAGATTCATGGCATGAGTTTCAGTGCAGGAGTTTCAGGGCAGGAGTTTCAGGGCATGTAATTCAGGGCATGATTTTCTGGGCAGATGATTCAGGGCAGGAGTTTTAGGGCATGTGATTCAGGGCATTAGTTTCTGTGCATTGAGTTTCAGTGCAGGAGTTTCAGGGCAAGAGATTCAGGGCATGAGTTTCAGGGCATGAGATTCAGGGCAGGTATTTCAGGGCATGTAATTCAGGGCATGAGTTTCTGGGCAGATTGATTCAGGGCAGGAGTTTTAGGGCATGTGATTCAGGGCATGAGTTTCAGTGCATGAGTTTCAGGGCAGGAGTTTCAGGGTATGTGATTTAGGGGCAAGAGTTTCAGGGCATTGAGATTCAGGGCTTGAGTTTCAGGGCATGAGGTTCAGGGCATGAGTTTCAGGGCATGAGATTCAGGGCATGAGTTTCAGTGCAGTTAATTGAGGGCATGATATTCAGTGCACGAGTTTTAGAGCATGAGATTCAGGGCTTCATTTTCAGGGCAGGAGATTGAGGGGCAGGTGTTTCAGTGCAGGAGTTTCAGGGCACGAGATTCAGGGCATGAGATTCAGGGCATGAGTTTCAGGGCATGAGTTTCAGGGCAGGAGTTTCAGGGCATGTGATTCAAGGCGTCAGTTTCAGGATATGAAATTCATGTCATGAGATTCAGTGCAGGTGTTTCAGGGCATGAGATTCAGGGCATGAGTTTCAGGACATGAGATTCAGGGCATGAGTTTCAGTGCAGGAACTGAGGTCATGAGATTCAGTGCACGAGTTTCAAAGCATGAGATTCAGGTCATGAGATTCAGGGCATGAGTTTCAGGGCAGGAGATTCAGGGCAGGTGTTTCAGTGCAGGAGTTTCAGGGCATGAGATTCAGGGGCATGAATTTCAGGGCATGAGTTTTCAAGGCAGGAGTTTCAGGGCATGTAATTTTCAGGGCGTGAGTTTCAGGATTTGAGATTCATGGCATGAGTTTCAGTGCAGGAGTTTCAGGGCAGGAGTTTCAGGGCATGTAATTCAGGGCATGATTTTCTGGGCAGATGATTCAGGGCAGGAGTTTTAGGGTATGTGATTCAGGGCATTAGTTTCTGTGCATGAGTTTCAGTGCAGGAGTTTCAGGGCAAGAGATTCAGGGCATGAGTTTCAGGGCATGAGATTCAGGGCAGGTATTTCAGGGCATGTAATTCAGGGCATGAGTTTCTGGGCAGATGATTCAGGGCAGGAGTTTTAGGGCATGTGATTCAGGGCATGAGTTTCAGTGCATGAGTTTCAGGGCAGGAGTTTCAGGGTATGTGATTTAGGGCAAGAGTTTCAGGGCATGAGATTCAGGGCTTGAGTTTCAGGGCATGAGGTTCAGGCCATGAGTTTCAGGGCATGAGATTCAGGGCATGAGTTTCAGTGCAGTTAATTGAGGGCATGATATTCAGTGCACGAGTTTTAGAGCATGAGATTCAGGGCTTCATTTTCAGGGCAGGAGATTGAGGGCAGGTGTTTCAGTGCAGGAGTTTCAGGGCACGAGATTCAGGGCATGAGATTCAGGGCATGAGTTTCAGGGCATGAGTTTCAGGGCAGGAGTTTCAGGGCATGTGATTCAAGGCGTCAGTTTCAGGATATGAAATTCATGTCATGAGATTCAGTGCAGGTGTTTCAGGGCATGAGATTCAGGGCATGAGTTTCAGTGCATGAATTTGAGGGCAGGAGTTTCAAGGCATGAGATTCAGGGCATGAGTTTCAGTGCATGAGTTTGAGGGCAGGACTTTCAGGGCATGAGATTCAGGGCATGAGTTTCAGGGCATGAGATTCAGGGCAGGTATTTCAGGGCATGTAATTCAGGGCATGAGTTTCTAGGCAGATGATTCAGGGCATTAGTTTTAGGGCATGTGGTTCAGGGCATGAGATTCAGTGCATGAGTTTCAGGGCAGGAGTTTCAGGGTATGTGATTTAGGGCATGAGTTTCAGGGCATGAGATTCAGGGCTTGAGTTTCAGGGCATGAGGTTCAGGGCATGAGTTTCAGGGCATGAGATTCAGGGCATGAGTTTCAGTGCAGGAACTTGAGGGCATGAGATTCAGTGCACGAGTTTCAGAGCATGAGATTCAGGGCATGAGATTCAGGGCATGATTTTCAAGGCAGGAGATTCAGGGCAGGTGTTTCAGTGCAGGAGTTTCAGGGCATGAGATTCAGGGCATGAGATTAAGGGTAGGTATTTCAGGGCATGTAATTTAGGGCATGAGTTTCTGGGCAGATGATTCAGGGCAGGAATTTTAGGGCATGTGATTCAGGGCATGAGTTTCAGTGCATGAGTTTCAGGGCAGTAGTTTCAGGGTATGTGATTTAGGGCATGAGTTACAGGGCATGAGATTCAGGGCTTGAGTTTCAGGGCATGAGGTTCAGGGCATGAGTTTCAGGGCATGAGATTCAGGGCATGAGTTTCAGTGCAGGAACTTGAGGGCATGAGATTCAGTGCACGAGTTTCAGAGCATGAGATTCAGGGCATGAGATTCAGGGCATGATTTTCAGGCCAGGAGATTCAGGGCAGGTGTTTCAGTGCAGGAGTTTCAGGGCATGAGATTCAGGGCATGAGATTCAGGGCATGAGTTTCAGGACAGGAGATTCAGGGCATGAGTTTCAGGGCATGAGTTTCAGGGCATGAGTTTCAGGGCAGGAGTTTCAGGGCATGTGATTCAGGGCATGAGTTTCAGGGCATGAGTTTCAGTGTAGGAGTTTCAGGGCATGAGATTCAGGGCATGAATTTCAGGGCATGAGATTCAGGGCAGGTATTTCAGGGCATGTAATTCAGGGCATGAGTTTCTGGGCAGCTGATTCAGGGCAGGAGTTTTAGGGCATGTGATTCAGGGCATGAGTTTCAGTGCATGAGTTTCAGGGCAGGAGTTTCAGGGTATGTGATTTAGGGCAAGAGTTTCAGTGCATGAGATTCAGGGCTTGAGTTTCAGGGCATGAGGTTCAGGGCATGAGTTTCAGGGCATGAGATTCAGGGCATGAGTTTCAGTGCAGTTAATTGAGGGCATGAGATTCAGTGCACGAGTTTTAGAGCATGAGATTCAGGGCTTCATTTTCAGGGCAGGAGATTCAGGGGCAGGTGTTTCAGTGCAGGAGTTTCAGGGCATGAGATTCAGAGCATGAGATTCAGGGCATGAGTTTCAGGACAGGAGATTCAGGGCATGAGTTTCAGGGCATGAGTTTCAGCGCATGAGTTTCAGGGCAGGAGTTTCAGGGCATGTGATTCAGGGCGTGAGTTTCAGGATATGAGATTCATGGCATGAGTTTAAGTGCAGGAGTTTCAGGGCATGAGATTCAGGGCATGAGTTTCACGGTAGGTGATTCAGGGCAGGAGTTTCAGGACATGAGATTCAGGGCATGAGTTTCAGTGCAGGACCTTGAGGTCATGAGATTCAGTGCACGAGTTTCAGAGTGTGAGATTCAGGGCATGAGATTCAGGGCATGAGTTTCAAAGCAGGAGATTCATAGCAGGTGTTTCAGTGCAGGAGTTTCAGGGCATGAGATTCAGGGCATGAGATTCAGGGCATGAGTTTTAGGACAGGAGATTCAGGGAATGAGTTTCAGGGCATACGTTTCAAGGCAGGAGTTTCAGGGCATGTAATTCAGGGCGTGAGTTTCAGGATATGAGATTCATGGCATGAGTTTCAGTGCAGGAGTTTCAGGGCATGAGAATCAGGGCATGAGTTTCAGGGCATGAGATTCAGGACAGGAGTTTCAAGGCATGAAATTCAGGGCTTGAGTTTCACTGCATGAGTTTGAGGGCAGGAGTTTCAGGGCATGAGATTCAGGGCATGAGTTTCAGGGCATCAGATTCAGGACAGGAATTTCAGGGCATGTAATTCAGGGCATGAGTTTCTGGGCAGATGATTCAGGGCAGGAGTTTTAGGGCATGTGATTCAGGGCATGAGTTTCAGTGCATGAGTTTCAGGGCAGGAGATTCAGGGTATGAGATTTAGGGCATGAGTTTCAGTGCATGAGATTCAGGGCTTGAGTTTCAGGGCATGATTTTCAGGGCAGGAGATTCAGGGCAGGTGTTTCAGTGCAGGAGTTTCTGGGCATGAGATTCAGGGCATGAGATTCAGGGCATGAGTTTCAGGATATGAGATTCATGGCATGAGTTTCACTGCAGGAGATTCAGGGCATGAGTTTCAGTGCATAAGTTTGAGGGCAGGAGTTTCAAGGCATGAGATTCAGGGCATGAGTTTCAGTGCATGAGTTTGAGGGCAGGAGTTTCAGGGCATGAGATTTAGGGCATGAGTTTCAGGGCATGAGATTCAGGGCAGATATTTCAGGGCATGTAATTCAGGGCATGAGTTTCTGGGCAGCTGATTCAGGGCAGGAGTTTTAGGGCATGTGATTCAGGGCATGAGTTTCAGGGCATGAGTTTCAGTGCAGGAGTTTCAGGGCATGAGATTCAGGGCATGAATTTCAGGGCATGAGATTCAGGGCAGGTATTTCAGGGCATGTAATTCAGGGCATGAGTTTCTGGGCAGATGATTCAGGGCAGGAGTTTTAGGGCATGTGATTCTGGGCATGAGGTTCAGTGCATGACTTTCAGGGCAGGAGTTTCAGGGTTTGTGATTTAGGGCAAGAGTTTCAGGGCATGAGATTCAGGGCTTGAGTTTCAGGGCATGAGGTTCAGGGCATGAGTTTCAGGGCATGAGATTTTTGGGCATGAGTTTCAGTGCAGTTAATTGAGGGCATGAGATTCAGTGCACGAGTTTTAGAGCATGAGATTCAGGGCTTCATTTTCAGGGCAGGAGATTCAGGGCAGGTGTTTAAGTGTAGGAGTTTCAGGGCACGAGATTCAGGGCATGAGATTCAGGGCATGAGTTTCAGGGCATGAGTTTCAGGGCAGGAGTTTCAGGGCATGTGATTCAAGGCGTCAGTTCCAGGATATGAGATTCATGGCATGAGATTCAGTGCAGGTGTTTCAGGGGATGAGATTCAGGGCATGACTTTCAGTGCATGAATTTGAGGGCAGGAGTTTCAAGGCATGAGATTAAAGGCATGAGTTTCAGTGCATGAGTTTGACGGCAGGAGTTTCAGGGCATGAGATTCAGGGCATGAGTTTCAGGGCATGAGATTCAGGGCAGGTATTTCAGGGCATGTAATTCAGGGCATGAGTTTCTGGGCAGATGATTCAGGGCATTAGTTTTAGGGCATGTGGTTCAGGGCTTGAGATTCAGTGCATGAGTTTCAGGGCAGGAGTTTCAGGGTATGTGATTTATTGCATGAGTTTCAGGGCATGAGATTCAGGGCTTGAGTTTCAGGGCATGAGGTTCAGGGCATGAGTTTCAGGGCATGAGATTCAGGGCATGAGTTTCAGTGCAGGAACTTGAGGGCATGAGATTCAGTGCACGAGTTTCAGAGCATGAGATTCAGGGCATGAGATTCAGGGCATGATTTTCAAGGCAGGAGATTCAGGGCAGGTGTTTCAGTGCAGGAGTTTCAGGGCATGAGATTCAGGGCATGAGATTCAGGGCATGAGTTTCAGGGCATGAGATTCAGGGTAGGTATTTCAGGGCATGTAATTTAGGGCATGAGTTTCTGGGCAGATGATTCAGGGCAGGAATTTTAGGGCATGTGATTCAGGGCATGAGTTTCAGTGCATGAGTTTCAGGGCATTAGTTTCAGGGTATGTGATTTAGGGCATGAGTTTCAGGGCATGAGATTCAGGGCTTGAGTTTCAGGGCATGAGGTTCAGGGCATGAGTTTCAGGGCATGAGATTCAGGGCATGAGTTTCAGTGCAGGAACTTGAGGGCATGAGGTTCAGTGCACGAGTTTCAGAGCGTGAGATTCAGGGCATGAGATTCAGGGCATGATTTTCAGGGCAGGAGATTCAGGGCAGGTGTTTCAGTGCAGGAGTTTCAGGGCATGAGATTCAGGGCATGAGATTCAGGGCATGAGTTTCAGGACAGGAGATTCAGGGCATGAGTTTCAGGGCATGAGTTTCAGGGCAGGAGATTCAGGGTATGAGATTTAGGGCATGAATTTCAGTGCATGAGATTCAGGGCTTGAGTTTCAGGGCATGATTTTCAGGGCAGGAGATTCAGGGCAGGTGTTTCAGTGCAGGAGTTTCTGGGCATGAGATTCAGGGCATGAGATTCAGGGCATGAGTTTCAGGATATGAGATTCATGGCATGAGTTTCACTGCAGGAGATTCAGGGCATGAGTTTCAGTGCATAAGTTTGAGGGCAGGAGTTTCAAGGCATGAGATTCAGGGCATGAGTTTCAGGGCATGAGTTTGAGGGCAGGAGTTTCAGGGCATGAGATTTAGGGCATGAGTTTCAGGGTATGAGATTCAGGGCAGATATTTCAGGGCATGTAATTCAGGGCATGAGTTTCTGGGCAGCTGATTCAGGGCAGGAGTTTTAGGGCATGTGATTCAGGGCATGAGTTTCAGGGCATGAGTTTCAGTGCAGGAGTTTCAGGGCATGAGATTCAGGGCATGAATTTCAGGGCATGAGATTCAGGGCAGGTATTTCAGGGCATGTAATTCAGGGCATGAGTTTCTGGGCAGATGATTCAGGGCAGGAGTTTTAGGGCATGTGATTCAGGGCATGAGGTTCAGTGCATGAGTTTCAGGGCAGGAGTTTCAGGGTTTGTGATTTAGGGCAAGAGTTTCAGGGCATGAGATTCAGGGCTTGAGTTTCAGGGCATGAGGTTCAGGGCATCAGTTTCAGGGCATGAAATTTTTGGGCATGAGTTTCAGTGCAGTTAATTGAGGGCATGAGATTCAGTGCACGAGTTTTAGAGCATGAGATTCAGGGCATGATTTTCAGGGCAGGAGATTCAGGGCAGGTGTTTAAGTGCAGGAGTTTCAGGGCACGAGATTCAGGGCATGAGATTCAGGGCATGAGTTTCAGGGCATGAGTTTCAGGGCAGGAGTTTCAGGGCATGTGATTCAAGGCGTCAGTTTCAGGATATGAGATTCATGGCATGAGATTCAGTGCAGGTGTTTCAGGGGATGAGATTCAGGGCATGAGTTTCAGTGCATGAATTTGAGGGCAGGAGTTTCAAGGCATGAGATTAAAGGCATGAGTTTCAGTGCATGAGTTTGAGGGCAGGAGTTTCAGGGCATGAGATTCAGGGCATGAGTTTCAGGGCATGAGATTCAGGGCAGGTATTTCAGGGCATGTAATTCAGGGCATGAGTTTCTGGGCAGATGATTCAGGGCATTAGTTTTAGGGCATGTGGTTCAGGGCATGAGATTCAGTGCATGAGTTTCAGGGCAGGAGTTTCAGGGTATGTGATTTAGGGCATGAGTTTCAGGGCATGAGATTCAGGGCTTGAGTTTCAGGGCATGAGATTCAGGGCATGAGTTTCAGGGCATGAGATTCAGGGCATGAGTTTCAGTGCAGGAACTTGAGGGCATGAGATTCAGTGCACGAGTTTCAGAGCATGAGATTCAGGGCATGAGATTCAGGGCATGATTTTCAGGGCAGGAGATTCAGGGCAGGTGTTTCAGTGCAGGAGTTTCAGGGCATGAGATTCAGGGCATGAGATTCAGGGCATGAGTTTCAGGGCATGAGATTCAGGGTAGGTATTTCAGGGCATATAATTTAGGGCATGAGTTTCTGGGCAGATGATTCAGGGCAGGAATTTTAGGGCATGTGATTCAGGGCATGAGTTTCAGGGCATTAGTTTCAGGGTATGTGATTTAGGGCATGAGTTTCAGGGCATGAGATTCAGGGCTTGAGTTTCAGGGTAGGTGATTCAGGGCAGGAGTTTCAGGACATGAGATTCAGGGCATGAGTTTCAGTGCAGGACCTTGAGGTCATGAGATTCAGTGCACGAGTTTCAGAGCGTGAGATTCAGGGCATGAGATTCAGGGCATGAGTTTCAAAGCAGGAGATTCAGGGCATGTGTTTCAGTGCAGGAGTTTCAGGGCATGAGATTCAGGGTAGGTATTTCAGGGCATGTAATTTAGGGCATGAGTTTCTGGGCAGATGATTCAGGGCAGGAATTTTAGGGCATGTGATTCAGGGCATGAGTTTCAGTGCATGAGTTTCAGGGCATTAGTTTCAGGGTATGTGATTTAGGGCATGAGTTTCAGGGCATGAGATTCAGGGCTTGAGTTTCAGGGCATGAGGTTCAGGGCATGAGTTTCAGGGCATGAGATTCAGGGCATGAGTTTCAGTGCAGGAACTTGAGGGCATGAGATTCAGTGCACGAGTTTCAGAGCATGAGATTCAGGGCATGAGATTCAGGGCATGATTTTCAGGGCAGGAGATTCAGGGCAGGTGTTTCAGTGCAGGAGTTTCAGGGCATGAGATTCAGGGCATGAGATTCAGGGCATGAGTTTCAGGACAGGAGATTCAGGGCATGAGTTTCAGGGCATGAGTTTCAGGGCAGGAGTTTCAGGGCATGTGATTCAGGGCGTGAGTTTCAGGATATGAGATTCATGGCATGAGTTTCAGTGCAGGAGTTTCAGCGCATGAGATTCAGGGCATGAGTTTCAGGGTAGGTGATTCAGGACAGGAGTTTCAGGACATGAGATTCAGGGCATGAGTTTCAGTGCAGGACCTTGAGGTCATGAGATTCAGTGCACGAGTTTCAGAGCGTGAGATTCAGGGCATGAGATTCAGGGCATGAGTTTCAGGGCATGAGATTCAGGGCAGGAATTTCAGGGCATGTAATTCAGGGCATGAGTTTCTGGGCAGATGATTCAGGGCAGGAGTTTTAGGGCATGTGATTCAGGGCATGAGTTTCAGTGCATGAGTTTCAGGGCAGGAGATTCAGGGTATGAGATTTAGGGCATGAATTTCAGTGCATGAGATTCAGGGCTTGAGTTTCAGGGCATGATTTTCAGGGCAGGAGATTCAGGGCAGGTGTTTCAGTGCAGGAGTTTCTGGGCATGAGATTCAGGGCATGAGATTCAGGGCATGAGTTTCAGGATATGAGATTCATGGCATGAGTTTCACTGCAGGAACTTGAGGGCATGAGATTCAGTGCACGAGTTTCAGAGCATGAGATTCAGGGCATGAGATTCAGGGCATGATTTTCAGGGCAGGAGATTCAGGGCAGGTGTTTCAGTGCAGGAGTTTCAGGGCATGAGATTCAGGGCATGAGATTCAGGGCATGAGTTTCAGGACAGGAGATTCAGGGCATGAGTTTCAGGGCATGAGTTTCAGGGCAGGAGTTTCAGGGCATGTGATTCAGGGCGTGAGTTTCAGGATATGAGATTCATGGCATGAGTTTCAGTGCAGGAGTTTCAGCGCATGAGATTCAGGGCATGAGTTTCAGGGTAGGTGAATCAGGGCAGGAGTTTCAGGACATGAGATTCAGGGCATGAGTTTCAGTGCAGGACCTTGAGGTCATGAGATTCAGTGCACGAGTTTCAGAGCGTGAGATTCAGGGCATGAGATTCAGGGCATGATTTTCAGGGCAGGAGATTCAGGGCAGGTGTTTCAGTGCAGGAGTTTCAGGGCATGAGATTCAGGGCATGAGATTCAGGGCATGAGTTTCAGGACAGGAGATTCAGGGCATGAGTTTCAGGGCATGAGTTTCAGGGCAGGAGTTTCAGGGCATGTGATTCAGGGCGTGAGTTTCAGGATATGAGATTCATGGCATGAGTTTCAGTGCAGGAGTTTCAGCGCATGAGATTCAGGGCATGAGTTTCAGGGTAGGTGATTCAGGGCAGGAGTTTCAGGACATGAGATTCAGGGCATGAGTTTCAGTGCAGGACCTTGAGGTCATGAGATTCAGTGCACGAGTTTCAGAGCGTGAGATTCAGGGCATGAGATTCAGGGCATGAGTTTCAGGGCATGAGATTCAGGGCAGGATTTCAGGGCATGTAATTCAGGGCATGAGTTTCTGGGCAGATGATTCAGGGCAGGAGTTTTAGGGCATGTGATTCAGGGCATGAGTTTCAGTGCATGAGTTTCAGGGCAGGAGATTCAGGGTATGAGATTTAGGGCATGAATTTCAGTGCATGAGATTCAGGGCTTGAGTTTCAGGGCATGATTTTCAGGGCAGGAGATTCAGGGCAGGTGTTTCAGTGCAGGAGTTTCTGGGCATGAGATTCAGGGCATGAGATTCAGGGCATGAGTTTCAGGATATGAGATTCATGGCATGAGTTTCACTGCAGGAACTTGAGGGCATGAGATTCAGTGCACGAGTTTCAGAGCATGAGATTCAGGGCATGAGATTCAGGGCATGATTTTCAGGGCAGGAGATTCAGGGCAGGTGTTTCAGTGCAGGAGTTTCAGGGCATGAGATTCAGGGCATGAGATTCAGGGCATGAGTTTCAGGACAGGAGATTCAGGGCATGAGTTTCAGGGCATGAGTTTCAGGGCAGGAGTTTCAGGGCATGTGATTCAGGGCGTGAGTTTCAGGATATGAGATTCATGGCATGAGTTTCAGTGCAGGAGTTTCAGCGCATGAGATTCAGGGCATGAGTTTCAGGGTAGGTGAATCAGGGCAGGAGTTTCAGGACATGAGATTCAGGGCATGAGTTTCAGTGCAGGACCTTGAGGTCATGAGATTCAGTGCACGAGTTTCAGAGCGTGAGATTCAGGGCATGAGATTCAGGGCATGAGTTTCAGGGCATGAGATTCAGGGCAGGAATTTCAGGGCATGTAATTCAGGGCATGAGTTTCTGGGCAGATGATTCAGGTCAGGAGTTTTAGGGCATGTGATTCAGGGCATGAGTTTCAGTGCATGAGTTTCAGGGCAGGAGATTCAGGGTATGAGATTTAGGGCATGAATTTCAGTGCATGAGATTCAGGGCTTGAGTTTCAGGGCATGATTTTCAGGGCAGGAGATTCAGGGCAGGTGTTTCAGTGCAGGAGTTTCTGGGCATGAGATTCAGGGCATGAGATTCAGGGCATGAGTTTCAAGATATGAGATTCATGGCATGAGTTTCACTGCAGGAACTTGAGGGCATGAGATTCAGTGCACGAGTTTCAGAGCATGAGATTCAGGGCATGAGATTCAGGGCATGATTTTCAGGGCAGGAGATTCAGGGCAGGTGTTTCAGTGCAGGAGTTTCAGGGCATGAGATTCAGGGCATGAGATTCAGGGCATGAGTTTCAGGACAGGAGATTCAGGGCATGAGTTTCAGGGCATGAGTTTCAGGGCAGGAGTTTCAGGGCATGTGATTCAGGGCGTGAGTTTCAGGATATGAGATTCATGGCATGAGTTTCAGTGCAGGAGTTTCAGCGCATGAGATTCAGGGCATGAGTTTCAGGGTAGGTGAATCAGGGCAGGAGTTTCAGGACATGAGATTCAGGGCATGAGTTTCAGTGCAGGACCTTGAGGTCATGAGATTCAGTGCACGAGTTTCAGAGCGTGAGATTCAGGGCATGAGATTCAGGGCATGAGTTTCAGGGCATGAGATTCAGGGCAGGAATTTCAGGGCATGTAATTCAGGGCATGAGTTTCTGGGCAGATGATTCAGGTCAGGAGTTTTAGGGCATGTGATTCAGGGCATGAGTTTCAGTGCATGAGTTTCAGGGCAGGAGATTCAGGGTATGAGATTTAGGGCATGAATTTCAGTGCATGAGATTCAGGGCTTGAGTTTCAGGGCATGATTTTCAGGGCAGGAGATTCAGGGCAGGTGTTTCAGTGCAGGAGTTTCTGGGCATGAGATTCAGGGCATGAGATTCAGGGCATGAGTTTCAGGATATGAGATTCATGGCATGAGTTTCACTGCAGGAGATTCAGGGCATGAGTTTCAGTGCATAAGTTTGAGGGCAGGAGTTTCAAGGCATGAGATTCAGGGCATGAGTTTCAGTGCATGAGTTTGAGGGCAGGAGTTTCAGGGCATGAGATTTAGGGCATGAGTTTCAGGGTATGAGATTCAGGGCAGATATTTCAGGGCATGTAATTCAGGGCATGAGTTTCTGGGGAGCTGATTCAGGGCAGGAGTTTTAGGGCATGTGATTCAGGGCATGAGTTTCAGGGCATGAGTTTCAGTGCAGGAGTTTCAGGGCATGAGATTCAGGGCATGAATTTCAGGGCATGAGATTCAGGGCAGGTATTTCAGGGCATGTAATTCAGGGCATGAGTTTCTGGGCAGATGATTCAGGGGCAGGAGTTTTAGGGCATGTGATTCAGGGCATGAGGTTCAGTGCATGAGTTTCAGGGCAGGAGTTTCAGGGTTTGTGATTTAGGGCAAGAGTTTCAGGGCATGAGATTCAGGGCTTGAGTTTCAGGGCATGAGGTTCAGGGCATGAGTTTCAGGGCATGAGATTTTTGGGCATGAGTTTCAGTGCAGTTAATTGAGGGCATGAGATTCAGTGCACGAGTTTTAGAGCATGAGATTCAGGGCTTCATTTTCAGGGCAGGAGATTCAGGGCAGGTGTTAAGTGCAGGAGTTTCAGGGCACGAGATTCAGGGCATGAGATTCAGGGCATGAGTTTCAGGGCATGAGTTTCAGGGCAGGAGTTTCGGGGCATGTGATTCAAGGCGTCAGTTCCAGGATATGAGATTCATGGCATGAGATTCAGTGCAGGTGTTTCAGGGGATGAGATTCAGGGCATGACTTTCAGTGCATGAATTTGAGGGCAGGAGTTTCAAGGCATGAGATTAAAGGCATGAGTTTCAGTGCATGAGTTTGAGGGCAGGAGTTTCAGGGCATGAGATTCAGGGCATGAGTTTCAGGGCATGAGATTCAGGGCAGGTATTTCAGGGCATGTAATTCAGGGCATGAGTTTCTGGGCAGATGATTCAGGGCATTAGTTTAGGGCATGTGGTTCAGGGCATGAGATTCAGTGCATGAGTTTCAAGTGCAGGAGTTTCAGGGTACGTGATTTAGGGCATGAGTTTCAGGGCATGAGATTCAGGGCTTGAGTTTCAGGGCATGAGATTCAGGGCATGAGTTTCAGGGCATGAGATTCAGGGCATGAGTTTCAGTGCAGGAAACTTGAGGGCATGAGATTCAGTGCACGAGTTTCAGAGCATGAGATTCAGGGCATGAGATTCAGGGCATGATTTCAAGGCAGGAGATTCAGGGCAGGGGTTTCAGTGCAGGAGTTTCAGGGCATGAGATTCAGGGCATGAGATTCAGGGCATGAGTTTCAGGGCATGAGATTCAGGGTAGGTATTTCAGGGCATGTAATTTAGGGCATGAGTTTCTGGGCAGATGATTCAGGCAGGAATTTTAGGGCATGTGATTCAGGGCATGAGTTTCAGGGCATTAGTTTCAGGGTATGTGATTTAGGGCATGAGTTTCAGGGCATGAGATTCAGGGCTTGAGTTTCAGGGCATGAGGTTCAGGGCATGAGTTTCAGGGCATGAGATTCAGGGCATGAGTTTCAGTGCAGGAACTTGAGGGCATGAGATTAGGTGCACGAGTTTCAGAGCATGAGATTCAGGGCATGAGATTCAGGGCATGATTTTCAGGGCAGGAGATTCAGGGCATGTGTTTCAGTGCAGGAGTTTCAGGGCATGAGATTCAGGGCATGAGATTCAGGGCATGAGTTTCAGGACAGGAGATTCAGGGCATGAGTTTCAGGGCATGAGTTTCAGGGCAGGAGTTTCAGGGAATGTGATTCAGGGCGTGAGTTTCAGGATATGAGATTCATGGCATGAGTTTCAGTGCAGGAGTTTCAGCGCATGAGATTCAGGGCATGAGTTTCAGGGTAGGTGATTCAGGGCAGGAGTTTCAGGACATGTGATTCAGGGCATGAGTTTCAGGGCATGAGTTTCAGTGCAGGAGTTTCAGGGCATGAGATTCAGGGCATGAATTTCAGGGCATGAGATTCAGGGCAGGTATTTCAGGGCATGTAATTCAGGGCATGAGTTTCTGGGCAGATGATTCAGGGCAGGAGTTTTAGGGCATGTGATTCAGGGCATGAGGTTCAGTGCATGAGTTTCAGGGCAGGAGTTTCAGGGTTTGTGATTTAGGGCAAGAGTTTCAGGGCATGAGATTCAGGGCTTGAGTTTCAGGGCATGAGGTTCAGGGCATGAGTTTCAGGGCATGAGATTTTTGGGCATGAGTTTCAGTGCAGTTAATTGAGGGCATGAGATTCAGTGCACGAGTTTTAGAGCATGAGATTCAGGGCTTCATTTTCAGGGCAGGAGATTCAGGGCAGGTGTTTAAGTGCAGGAGTTTCAGGGCACGAGATTCAGGGCATGAGATTCAGGGCATGAGTTTCAGGGCATGAGTTTCAGGGCAGGAGTTTCGGGGCATGTGATTCAAGGCGTCAGTTCCAGGATATGAGATTCATGGCATGAGATTCAGTGCAGGTGTTTCAGGGGATGAGATTCAGGGCATGACTTTCAGTGCATGAATTTGAGGGCAGGAGTTTCAAGGCATGAGATTAAAGGCATGAGTTTCAGTGCATGAGTTTGAGGGCAGGAGTTTCAGGGCATGAGATTCAGGGCATGAGTTTCAGGGCATGAGATTCAGGGCAGGTATTTCAGGGCATGTAATTCAGGGCATGAGTTTCTGGGCAGATGATTCAGGGCATTAGTTTTAGGGCATGTGGTTCAGGGCATGAGATTCAGTGCATGAGTTTCAGTGCAGGAGTTTCAGGGTACGTGATTTAGGGCATGAGTTTCAGGGCATGAGATTCAGGGCTTGAGTTTCAGGGCATGAGATTCAGGGCATGAGTTTCAGGGCATGAGATTCAGGGCATGAGTTTCAGTGCAGGAACTTGAGGGCATGAGATTCAGTGCACGAGTTTCAGAGCATGAGATTCAGGGCATGAGATTCAGGGCATGATTTTCAAGGCAGGAGATTCAGGGCAGGGGTTTCAGTGCAGGAGTTTCAGGGCATGAGATTCAGGGCATGAGATTCAGGGCATGAGTTTCAGGGCATGAGATTCAGGGTAGGTATTTCAGGGCATGTAATTTAGGGCATGAGTTTCTGGGCAGATGATTCAGGGCAGGAATTTTAGGGCATGTGATTCAGGGCATGAGTTTCAGGGCATTAGTTTCAGGGTATGTGATTTAGGGCATGAGTTTCAGGGCATGAGATTCAGGGCTTGAGTTTCAGGGCATGAGGTTCAGGGCATGAGTTTCAGGGCATGAGATTCAGGGCATGAGTTTCAGTGCAGGAACTTGAGGGCATGAGATTCAGTGCACGAGTTTCAGAGCATGAGATTCAGGGCATGAGATTCAGGGCATGATTTTCAGGGCAGGAGATTCAGGGCATGTGTTTCAGTGCAGGAGTTTCAGGGCATGAGATTCAGGGCATGAGATTCAGGGCATGAGTTTCAGGACAGGAGATTCAGGGCATGAGTTTCAGGGCATGAGTTTCAGGGCAGGAGTTTCAGGGAATGTGATTCAGGGCGTGAGTTTCAGGATATGAGATTCATGGCATGAGTTTCAGTGCAGGAGTTTCAGCGCATGAGATTCAGGGCATGAGTTTCAGGGTAGGTGATTCAGGGCAGGAGTTTCAGGACATGAGATTCAGGGCATGAGTTTCAGTGCAGGACCTTGAGGTCATGAGATTCAGTGCACGAGTTTCAGAGCGTGAGATTCAGGGCATGAGATTCAGGGCATGAGTTTCAAAGCAGGAGATTCAGGGCATGTGTTTCAGTGCAGGAGTTTCAGGGCATGAGATTCAGGGCATGAGATTCAGGGCATGAGTTTTAGGATAGGAGATTCAGGGAATGAGTTTCAGGGCATGCGTTTCAAGGCAGGAGTTTCAGGGCATGTAATTCAGGGCGTGAGTTTCAGGATATGAGATTCATGGCATGAGTTTCAGTGCAGGAGTTTCAGGGCATGAGATTCAGGGCATGAGTTTCAGGGCATGAGATTCAGGACAGGAGTTTCAAGGCATGAAATTCAGGGCTTGAGTTTCACTGCATGAGTTTGAGGGCAGGAGTTTCAGGGCATGAGATTCAGGGCATGAGTTTCAGGGCATGAGATTCAGGGCAGGAATTTCAGGGCATGTAATTCAGGGCATGAGTTTCTGGGCAGATGATTCAGGGCAGGAGTGTTAGGGCATGAGTTTCAGTGCATGAGTTTCAGGGCAGGAGATTCAGGGTATGAGATTTAGGGCATGATTTTCAGTGCATGAGATTCAGGGCTTGAGTTTCAGGGCATGATTTTCTGGGCATGAGATTCAGGGCATGAGTTTCAGGATATGAGATTCATGGCATGAGTTTCAGTGCAGGAGTTTCAGGGCATCAGTTTCAGTGCATGAGTTTGAGGGCAGGAGTTTCAGGGCATGAGATTCAGGGCATGAGTTTCAGGGCATGAGATTCAGGGCAGGTATTACAGGGCATGTAATTCAGGGCATGAGTTTCTGGGCAGCTGATTCAGGGCAGGATTTTTAAGGCATGTGATTCAGGGCATGAGTTTCAGGACATGATTTTCAGGGCATGAGATTCAGGGCTTGAGTTTCAGGGCATGAAGTTCAGGGCATGAGTTTCAGGGCATGAGATTCAGGGCAGGTGTTTCAGTGCAGGAGTTTCAGGGCATGTGATTCAGGGCGTAAATTTCAGGATATGAGATTCATGGCATGAGATCAGTGCAGGTGATTCAGGACAGGAGTTTCAAGGCATGAGATTCAGGGCATGAGTTTCACTCCATGAGTTTGAGGGCAGGAGTTTCAGGGCATGAGATTCAGGGCATGAGTTTCAGGATATGAGATTCATGGCATGAGTTTCACTGCAGGAGATTCAGGGCATGAGTTTCAGTGCATAAGTTTGAGGGCAGGAGTTTCAAGGCATGAGATTCAGGGCATGAGTTTCAGTGCATGAGTTTGAGGGCAGGAGTTTCAGGGCATGAGATTTAGGGCATGAGTTTCAGTGCATGAGATTCAGGGCAGATATTTCAGGGCATGTAATTCAGGGCATGAGTTTCTGGGCAGATGATTCAGGGCAGGAGTTTTAGGGCATGTGATTCTGGGCATGAGGTTCAGTGCATGACTTTCAGGGCAGGAGTTTCAGGGTTTGTGATTTAGGGCAAGAGTTTCAGGGCATGAGATTCAGGGCTTGAGTTTCCGGGCATGAGGTTCAGGGCATGAGTTTCAGGGCATGAGATTTTTGGGCATGAGTTTCAGTGCAGTTAATTGAGGGCATGAGATTCAGTGCACGAGTTTTAGAGCATGAGATTCAGGGCATGATTTTCAGGGCAGGAGATTCAGGGCAGGTGTTTAAGTGCAGGAGTTTCAGGGCACGAGATTCAGGGCATGAGATTCAGGGCATGAGTTTCAGGGCATGAGTTTCAGGGCAGGAGTTTCAGGGCATGTGATTCAAGGCGTCAGTTTCAGGATATGAGATTCATGGCATGAGATTCAGTGCAGGTGTTTCAGGGGATGAGATTCAGGGCATGAGTTTCAGTGCATGAATTTGAGGGCAGGAGTTTCAAGGCATGAGATTAAAGGCATGAGTTTCAGTGCATGAGTTTGAGGGCAGGAGTTTCAGGGCATGAGATTCAGGGCATGAGTTTCAGGGCATGAGATTCAGGGCAGGTATTTCAGGGCATGTAATTCAGGGCATGAGTTTCTGGGCAGATGATTCAGGGCATTAGTTTTAGGGCATGTGGTTCAGGGCATGAGATTCAGTGCATGAGTTTCAGGGCAGGAGTTTCAGGGTATGTGATTTATTGCATGAGTTTCAGGGCATGAGATTCAGGGCTTGAGTTTCAGGGCATGAGATTCAGGGCATGAGTTTCAGGGCATGAGATTCAGGGCATGAGTTTCAGGGCATGAGTTTCAGGGCAGGAGTTTCAGGGAATGTGATTCAGGGCGTGAGTTTCAGGATATGAGATTCATGGCATGAGTTTCAGTGCAGGAGTTTCAGCGCATGAGATTCAGGGCATGAGTTTCAGGGCAGGTGATTCAGGGCAGGAGTTTCAGGACATGAGATTCAGGGCATGAGTTTCAGTGCAGGACCTTGAGGTCATGAGATTCAGTGCACGAGTTTCAGAGCGTGAGATTCAGGGCATGAGATTCAGGGCATGAGTTTCAAAGCAGGAGATTCAGGGCAGGTGTTTCAGTGCAGGAGTTTCAGGGCATGAGATTCAGGGCATGAGATTCAGGGCATGAGTTTTAGGACAGGAGATTTAGGGAATGAGTTTCAGGGCATGCGTTTCAAGGCAGGAGTTTCAGTGCATGTAATTCAGGGCGTGAGTTTCAGGATATGAGATTCATGGCATGAGTTTCAGTGCAGGAGTTTCAGGGCATGAGATTCAGGGCATGATTTTCAGGGCATGAGATTCAGGACAGGAGTTTCAAGGCATGAAATTCAGGGCTTGAGTTTCACTGCATGAGTTTGAGGGCAGGAGTTTCAGGGCATGAGATTCAGGGCATGAGTTTCAGGGCATGAGATTCAGGGCAGGAATTTCAGGGCATGTAATTCAGGGCATGAGTTTCTGGGCAGATGATTCAGGGCTGGAGTGTTAGGGCATGTGATTCAGGGCATGAGTTTCAGTGCATGAGTTTCAGGGCAGGAGATTCAGGGTATGAGATTTAGGGCATGAGTTTCAGTGCATGAGATTCAGGGCTTGAGTTTCAGGGCATGATTTTCTGGGCATGAGATTCAGGGCATGAGTTTCAGGATATGAGATTCATGGCATGAGTTTCAGTGCAGGAGTTTCAGGGCATGAGTTTCAGTGCATGAGTTTGAGGGCAGGAGTTTCAGGGCATGAGATTCAGGGCATGAGTTTCAGGGCATGAGATTCAGGGCAGGTATTTCAGGGCATGTAATTCAGGGCATGAGTTTCTGGGCAGCTGATTCAGGGCAGGAGTTTTAGGGCATGTGATTCAGGGCATGAGTTTCAGGACATGATTTTCAGGGCATGAGATTCAGGGCTTGAGTTTCAGGGCATGAAGTTCAGGGCATGAGTTTCAGGGCATGAGATTCAGGGCAGGTGTTTCAGTGCAGGAGTTTCAGGGCATGTGATTCAGGGCGTAAATTTCAGGATATGAGATTCATGGCATGAGATCAGTGCAGGTGATTCAGGACAGGAGTTTCAAGGCATGAGATTCAGGGCATGAGTTTCACTCCATGAGTTTGAGGGCAGGAGTTTCAGGGCATGAGATTCAGGGCATGAGTTTCAGGGCATGAGATTCAGGGCAGGAATTTCAGGGCATGTAATTCAGGGCATGAGTTTCTGGGCAGATGATTCAGGGCAGGAGTTTTAGGGCATGTGATTCAGGGCATGAGTTTCAGTGCAGGAACTTGAGGTCATGAGATTCAGTGCACGAGATTCAGAGCGTGAGATTCATGGCATGAGATTCAGGGCATGAGTTTCATGGCAGGAGATTCAGGGCAGGTGTTTCAGTGCAGGAGTTTCAGGGCATGAGATTCAGGGCATGAGATTCAGGGCATGAGTTTTAGGACAGGAGATTCAGGGCATGAGTTTCAGGGCATGAGTTTCAGGGCAGGAGTTTCAGGGCATGTGATTCAGGGCGTGAGTTTCAGGATATGAGATTCATGGCATGAGTTTCAGTGCAGGAGTTTCAGGGCATGAGATTCAGGGCATGAGTTTCAGGGTAGGTGATTCAGGGCAGGAGTTTCAGGACATGAGATTCAGGGCATGAGTTTCAGTGCAGGAACTGAGGTCATGAGATTCAGTGCACGAGTTTCAAAGCATGAGATTCAGGTCATGAGATTCAGGGCATGAGTTTCAGGGCAGGAGATTCAGGGCAGGTGTTTCAGTGCAGGAGTTTCAGGGCATGAGATTCAGGGCATGAATTTCAGGGCATGAGTTTCAGGGCAGGAGTTTCAGGGCATGTAATTCAGGGCGTGAGTTTCAGGATTTGAGATTCATGGCATGAGTTTCAGTGCAGGAGTTTCAGGGCAGGAGTTTCAGGGCATGTGATTCAGGGCATTAGTTTCTGTGCATGAGTTTCAGTGCAGGAGTTTCAGGGCAAGAGATTCAGGGCATGAGTTTCAGGGCATGAGATTCAGGACAGGTATTTCAGGGCATGTAATTCAGGGCATGAGTTTCTGGGCAGATGATTCAGGGCAGGAGTTTTAGGGCATGTGATTCAGGGCATGAGTTTCAGTGCATGAGTTTCAGGGCAGGAGTTTCAGGGTATGTGATTTAGGGCAAGAGTTTCAGGGCATGAGATTCAGGGCTTGAGTTTCAGGGCATGAGGTTCAGGGCATGAGTTTCAGGGCATGAGATTCAGGGCATGAGTTTCAGTGCAGTTAATTGAGGGCATGATATTCAGTGCACGAGTTTTAGAGCATGAGATTCAGGGCTTCATTTTCAGGGCAGGAGATTGAGGGCAGGTGTTTCAGTGCAGGAGTTTCAGGGCACGAGATTCAGGGCATGAGATTCAGGGCATGAGTTTCAGGGCATGAGTTTCAGGGCAGGAGTTTCAGGGCATGTGATTCAAGGCGTCAGTTTCAGGATATGAAATTCATGTCATGAGATTCAGTGCAGGTGTTTCAGGGCATGAGATTCAGGGCATGAGTTTCAGGACATGAGATTCAGGGCATGAGTTTCAGTGCAGGAACTGAGGTCATGAGATTCAGTGCACGAGTTTCAAAGCATGAGATTCAGGTCATGAGATTCAGGGCATGAGTTTCAGGGCAGGAGATTCAGGGCAGGTGTTTCAGTGCAGGAGTTTCAGGGCATGAGATTCAGGGCATGAATTTCAGGGCATGAGTTTCAGGGCAGGAGTTTCAGGGCATGTAATTCAGGGCGTGAGTGTCAGGATTTGAGATTCATTGCATGAGTTTCAGTGCAGGAGTTTCAGGGCAGGAGTTTCAGGGCATGTAATTCAGGGCATGATTTTCTGGGCAGATGATTCAGGGCAGGAGTTTTAGGGCATGTGATTCAGGGCATTAGTTTCTGTGCATGAGTTTCAGTGCAGGAGTTTCAGGGCAAGAGATTCAGGGCATGAGTTTCAGGGCATGAGATTCAGGGCATGAGTTTCAGGGCATGAGTTTCAGGGCAGGAGTTTCAGGGCATGTGATTCAAGGCGTCAGTTTCAGGATATGAAATTCATGTCATGAGATTCAGTGCAGGTGTTTCAGGGCATGAGATTCAGGGCATGAGTTTCAGGACATGAGATTCAGGGCATGAGTTTCAGTGCAGGAACTGAGGTCATGAGATTCAGTGCACGAGTTTCAAAGCATGAGATTCAGGTCATGAGATTCAGGGCATGAGTTTCAGGGCAGGAGATTCAGGGCAGGTGTTTCAGTGCAGGAGTTTCAGGGCATGAGATTCAGGGCATGAATTTCAGGGCATGAGTTTCAGGGCAGGAGTTTCAGGGCATGTAATTCAGGGCGTGAGTTTCAGGATTTGAGATTCATGGCATGAGTTTCAGTGCAGGAGTTTCAGGGCAGGAGTTTCAGGGCATGATTTTCTGGGCAGATGATTCAGGGCAGGAGTTTTAGGGCATGTGATTCATGGCATTAGTTTCTGTGCATGAGTTTCAGTGCAGGAGTTTCAGGGCAAGAGATTCAGGGCATGAGTTTCAGGGCATGAGATTCAGGGCAGGTATTTCAGGGCATGTAATTCAGGGCATGAGTTTCTGGGCAGATGATTCAGGGCAGGAGTTTTAGGGCATGTGATTCAGGGCATGAGTTTCAGTGCATGAGTTTCAGGGCAGGAGTTTCAGGGTATGTGATTTAGGGCAAGAGTTTCAGGGCATGAGATTCAGGGCTTGAGTTTCCGGGCATGAGGTTCAGGGCATGAGTTTCAGGGCATGAGATTCAGGGCATGAGTTTCAGTGCAGTTAATTGAGGGCATGATATTCAGTGCACGAGTTTTAGAGCATGAGATTCAGGGCTTCATTTTCAGGGCAGGAGATTGAGGGCAGGTGTTTCAGTGCAGGAGTTTCAGGGCACGAGATTCAGGGCATGAGATTCAGGGCATGAGTTTCAGGGCATGAGATTCAGGGCAGGAATTTCAGGGCATGTAATTCAGGGCATGAGTTTCTGGGCAGATGATTCAGGGCAGGAGTTTTAGGGCATGTGATTCAGGGCATGAGTTTCAGTGCAGGAACTTGAGGTCATGAGATTCAGTGCACGAGATTCAGAGCGTGAGATTCATGGCATGAGATTCAGGGCATGAGTTTCATGGCAGGAGATTCAGGGCAGGTGTTTCAGTGCAGGAGTTTCAGGGCATGAGATTCAGGGCATGAGATTCAGGGCATGAGTTTTAGGACAGGAGATTCAGGGCATGAGTTTCAGGGCATGAGTTTCAGGGCAGGAGTTTCAGGGCATGTGATTCAGGGCGTGAGTTTCAGGATATGAGATTCATGGCATGAGTTTCAGTGCAGGAGTTTCAGGGCATGAGATTCAGGGCATGAGTTTCAGGGTAGGTGATTCAGGGCAGGAGTTTCAGGACATGAGATTCAGGGCATGAGTTTCAGTGCAGGAACTGAGGTCATGAGATTCAGTGCACGAGTTTCAAAGCATGAGATTCAGGTCATGAGATTCAGGGCATGAGTTTCAGGGCAGGAGATTCAGGGCAGGTGTTTCAGTGCAGGAGTTTCAGGGCATGAGATTCAGGGCATGAATTTCAGGGCATGAGTTTCAGGGCAGGAGTTTCAGGGCATGTAATTCAGGGCGTGAGTTTCAGGATTTGAGATTCATGGCATGAGTTTCAGTGCAGGAGTTTCAGGGCAGGAGTTTCAGGGCATGTGATTCAGGGCATTAGTTTCTGTGCATGAGTTTCAGTGCAGGTGTTTCAGGGCAAGAGATTCAGGGCATGAGTTTCAGGGCATGAGATTCAGGGCAGGTATTTCAGGGCATGTAATTCAGGGCATGAGTTTCTGGGCAGATGATTCAGGGCAGGAGTTTTAGGGCATGTGATTCAGGGCATGAGTTTCAGTGCATGAGTTTCAGGGCAGGAGTTTCAGGGTATGTGATTTAGGGCAAGAGTTTCAGGGCATGAGATTCAGGGCTTGAGTTTCAGGGCATGAGGTTCAGGGCATGAGTTTCAGGGCATGAGATTCAGGGCATGAGTTTCAGTGCAGTTAATTGAGGGCATGATATTCAGTGCACGAGTTTTAGAGCATGAGATTCAGGGCTTCATTTTCAGGGCAGGAGATTGAGGGCAGGTGTTTCAGTGCAGGAGTTTCAGGGCACGAGATTCAGGGCATGAGATTCAGGGCATGAGTTTCAGGGCATGAGTTTCAGGGCAGGAGTTTCAGGGCATGTGATTCAAGGCGTCAGTTTCAGGATATGAAATTCATGTCATGAGATTCAGTGCAGGTGTTTCAGGGCATGAGATTCAGGGCATGAGTTTCAGGACATGAGATTCAGGGCATGAGTTTCAGTGCAGGAACTGAGGTCATGAGATTCAGTGCACGAGTTTCAAAGCATGAGATTCAGGTCATGAGATTCAGGGCATGAGTTTCAGGGCAGGAGATTCAGGGCAGGTGTTTCAGTGCAGGAGTTTCAGGGCATGAGATTCAGGGCATGAATTTCAGGGCATGAGTTTCAGGGCAGGAGTTTCAGGGCATGTAATTCAGGGCGTGAGTTTCAGGATTTGAGATTCATGGCATGAGTTTCAGTGCAGGAGTTTCAGGGCAGGAGTTTCAGGGCATGTAATTCAGGGCATGATTTTCTGGGCAGATGATTCAGGGCAGGAGTTTTAGGGCATGTGATTCAGGGCATTAGTTTCTGTGCATGAGTTTCAGTGCAGGAGTTTCAGGGCAAGAGATTCAGGGCATGAGTTTCAGGGCATGAGATTCAGGGCATGAGTTTCAGGGCATGAGTTTCAGGGCAGGAGTTTCAGGGCATGTGATTCAAGGCGTCAGTTTCAGGATATGAAATTCATGTCATGAGATTCAGTGCAGGTGTTTCAGGGCATGAGATTCAGGGCATGAGTTTCAGGACATGAGATTCAGGGCATGAGTTTCAGTGCAGGAACTGAGGTCATGAGATTCAGTGCACGAGTTTCAAAGCATGAGATTCAGGTCATGAGATTCAGGGCATGAGTTTCAGGGCAGGAGATTCAGGGCAGGTGTTTCAGTGCAGGAGTTTCAGGGCATGAGATTCAGGGCATGAATTTCAGGGCATGAGTTTCAGGGCAGGAGTTTCAGGGCATGTAATTCAGGGCGTGAGTTTCAGGATTTGAGATTCATGGCATGAGTTTCAGTGCAGGAGTTTCAGGGCAGGAGTTTCAGGGCATGATTTTCTGGGCAGATGATTCAGGGCAGGAGTTTTAGGGCATGTGATTCATGGCATTAGTTTCTGTGCATGAGTTTCAGTGCAGGAGTTTCAGGGCAAGAGATTCAGGGCATGAGTTTCAGGGCATGAGATTCAGGGCAGGTATTTCAGGGCATGTAATTCAGGGCATGAGTTTCTGGGCAGATGATTCAGGGCAGGAGTTTTAGGGCATGTGATTCAGGGCATGAGTTTCAGTGCATGAGTTTCAGGGCAGGAGTTTCAGGGTATGTGATTTAGGGCAAGAGTTTCAGGGCATGAGATTCAGGGCTTGAGTTTCCGGGCATGAGGTTCAGGGCATGAGTTTCAGGGCATGAGATTCAGGGCATGAGTTTCAGTGCAGTTAATTGAGGGCATGATATTCAGTGCACGAGTTTTAGAGCATGAGATTCAGGGCTTCATTTTCAGGGCAGGAGATTGAGGGCAGGTGTTTCAGTGCAGGAGTTTCAGGGCACGAGATTCAGGGCATGAGATTCAGGGCATGAGTTTCAGGGCATGAGTTTCAGGGCAGGAGTTTCAGGGCATGTGATTCAAGGCGTCAGTTTCAGGATATGAAATTCATGTCATGAGATTCAGTGCAGGTGTTTCAGGGCATGAGATTCAGGGCATGAGTTTCAGTGCATGAATTTGAGGGCAGGAGTTTCAAGGCATGAGATTCAGGGCATGAGTTTCAGTGCATGAGTTTGAGGGCAGGACTTTCAGGGCATGAGATTCAGGGCATGAGTTTCAGGGCATGAGATTCAGGGCAGGTATTTCAGGGCATGTAATTCAGGGCATGAGTTTCTAGGCAGATGATTCAGGGCATTAGTTTTAGGGCATGTGGTTCAGGGCATGAGATTCAGTGCATGAGTTTCAGGGCAGGAGTTTCAGGGTATGTGATTTAGGGCATGAGTTTCAGGGCATGAGATTCAGGGCTTGAGTTTCAGGGCATGAGGTTCAGGGCATGAGTTTCAGGGCATGAGATTCAGGGCATGAGTTTCAGTGCAGGAACTTGAGGGCATGAGATTCAGGGCATGATTTTCAAGGCAGGAGATTCAGGGCAGGTGTTTCAGTGCAGGAGTTTCAGGGCATGAGATTCAGGGCATGAGATTCAGAGCATGAGTTTCAGGGCATGAGATTAAGGGTAGGTATTTCAGGGCATGTAATTTAGGGCATGAGTTTCTGGGCAGATGATTCAGGGCAGGAATTTTAGGGCATGTGATTCAGGGCATGAGTTTCAGTGCATGAGTTTCAGGGCAGTAGTTTCAGGGTATGTGATTTAGGGCATGAGTTACAGGGCATGAGATTCAGGGCTTGAGTTTCAGGGCATGAGGTTCAGGGCATGAGTTTCAGGGCATGAGATTCAGGGCATGAGTTTCAGTGCAGGAACTTGAGGGCATGAGATTCAGTGCACGAGTTTCAGAGCATGAGATTCAGGGCATGAGATTCAGGGCATGATTTTCAGGCCAGGAGATTCAGGGCAGGTGTTTCAGTGCAGGAGTTTCAGGGCATGAGATTCAGGGCATGAGATTCAGGGCATGAGTTTCAGGACAGGAGATTCAGGGCATGAGTTTCAGGGCATGAGTTTCAGGGCATGAGTTTCAGGGCAGGAGTTTCAGGGCATGTGATTCAGGGCATGAGTTTCAGGGCATGAGTTTCAGTGTAGGAGTTTCAGGGCATGAGATTCAGGGCATGAATTTCAGGGCATGAGATTCAGGGCAGGTATTTCAGGGCATGTAATTCAGGGCATGAGTTTCTGGGCAGCTGATTCAGGGCAGGAGTTTTAGGGCATGTGATTCAGGGCATGAGTTTCAGTGCATGAGTTTCAGGGCAGGAGTTTCAGGGTATGTGATTTAGGGCAAGAGTTTCAGTGCATGAGATTCAGGGCTTGAGATTCAGAGCATGAGATTCAGGGCATGAGTTTCAGGACAGGAGATTCAGGGCATGAGTTTCAGGGCATGAGTTTCAGCGCATGAGTTTCAGGGCAGGAGTTTCAGGGCATGTGATTCAGGGCGTGAGTTTCAGGATATGAGATTCATGGCATGAGTTTAAGTGCAGGAGTTTCAGGGCATGAGATTCAGGGCATGAGTTTCACGGTAGGTGATTCAGGGCAGGAGTTTCAGGACATGAGATTCAGGGCATGAGTTTCAGTGCAGGACCTTGAGGTCATGAGATTCAGTGCACGAGTTTCAGAGTGTGAGATTCAGGGCATGAGATTCAGGGCATGAGTTTCAAAGCAGGAGATTCATAGCAGGTGTTTCAGTGCAGGAGTTTCAGGGCATGAGATTCAGGGCATGAGATTCAGGGCATGAGTTTTAGGACAGGAGATTCAGGGAATGAGTTTCAGGGCATGCGTTTCAAGGCAGGAGTTTCAGGGCATGTAATTCAGGGCGTGAGTTTCAGGATATGAGATTCATGGCATGAGTTTCAGTGCAGGAGTTTCAGGGCATGAGAATCAGGGCATGAGTTTCAGGGCATGAGATTCAGGACAGGAGTTTCAAGGCATGAAATTCAGGGCTTGAGTTTCACTGCATGAGTTTGAGGGCAGGAGTTTCAGGGCATGAGATTCAGGGCATGAGTTTCAGGGCATCAGATTCAGGACAGGAATTTCAGGGCATGTAATTCAGGGCATGAGTTTCTGGGCAGATGATTCAGGGCAGGAGTTTTAGGGCATGTGATTCAGGGCATGAGTTTCAGTGCATGAGTTTCAGGGCAGGAGATTCAGGGTATGAGATTTAGGGCATGAGTTTCAGTGCATGAGATTCAGGGCTTGAGTTTCAGGGCATGATTTTCAGGGCAGGAGATTCAGGGCAGGTGTTTCAGTGCAGGAGTTTCTGGGCATGAGATTCAGGGCATGAGATTCAGGGCATGAGTTTCAGGATATGAGATTCATGGCATGAGTTTCACTGCAGGAGATTCAGGGCATGAGTTTCAGTGCATAAGTTTGAGGGCAGGAGTTTCAAGGCATGAGATTCAGGGCATGAGTTTCAGTGCATGAGTTTGAGGGCAGGAGTTTCAGGGCATGAGATTTAGGGCATGAGTTTCAGGGCATGAGATTCAGGGCAGATATTTCAGGGCATGTAATTCAGGGCATGAGTTTCTGGGCAGCTGATTCAGGGCAGGAGTTTTAGGGCATGTGATTCAGGGCATGAGTTTCAGGGCATGAGTTTCAGTGCAGGAGTTTCAGGGCATGAGATTCAGGGCATGAATTTCAGGGCATGAGATTCAGGGCAGGTATTTCAGGGCATGTAATTCAGGGCATGATTTTCTGGGCAGATGATTCAGGGCAGGAGTTTTAGGGCATGTGATTCTGGGCATGAGGTTCAGTGCATGACTTTCAGGGCAGGAGTTTCAGGGTTTGTGATTTAGGGCAAGAGTTTCAGGGCATGAGATTCAGGGCTTGAGTTTCAGGGCATGAGGTTCAGGGCATGAGTTTCAGGGCATGAGATTTTTGGGCATGAGTTTCAGTGCAGTTAATTGAGGGCATGAGATTCAGTGCACGAGTTTTAGAGCATGAGATTCAGGGCTTCATTTTCAGGGCAGGAGATTCAGGGCAGGTGTTTAAGTGCAGGAGTTTCAGGGCACGAGATTCAGGGCATGAGATTCAGGGCATGAGTTTCAGGGCATGAGTTTCAGGGCAGGAGTTTCAGGGCATGTGATTCAAGGCGTCAGTTCCAGGATATGAGATTCATGGCATGAGATTCAGTGCAGGTGTTTCAGGGGATGAGATTCAGGGCATGACTTTCAGTGCATGAATTTGAGGGCAGGAGTTTCAAGGCATGAGATTAAAGGCATGAGTTTCAGTGCATGAGTTTGAGGGCAGGAGTTTCAGGGCATGAGATTCAGGGCATGAGTTTCAGGGCATGAGATTCAGGGCAGGTATTTCAGGGCATGTAATTCAGGGCATGAGTTTCTGGGCAGATGATTCAGGGCATTAGTTTTAGGGCATGTGGTTCAGGGCATGAGATTCAGTGCATGAGTTTCAGGGCAGGAGTTTCAGGGTATGTGATTTATTGCATGAGTTTCAGGGCATGAGATTCAGGGCTTGAGTTTCAGGGCATGAGATTCAGGGCATGAGTTTCAGGGCATGAGATTCAGGGCATGAGTTTCAGTGCAGGAACTTGAGGGCATGAGATTCAGTGCACGAGTTTCAGAGCATGAGATTCAGGGCATGAGATTCAGGGCATGATTTTCAAGGCAGGAGATTCAGGGCAGGTGTTTCAGTGCAGGAGTTTCAGGGCATGAGATTCAGGGCATGAGATTCAGGGCATGAGTTTCAGGGCATGAGATTCAGGGTAGGTATTTCAGGGCATGTAATTTAGGGCATGAGTTTCTGGGCAGATGATTCAGGGCAGGAATTTTAGGGCATGTGATTCAGGGCATGAGTTTCAGTGCATGAGTTTCAGGGCATTAGTTTCAGGGTATGTGATTTAGGGCATGAGTTTCAGGGCATGAGATTCAGGGCTTGAGTTTCAGGGCATGAGGTTCAGGGCATGAGTTTCAGGGCATGAGATTCAGGGCATGAGTTTCAGTGCAGGAACTTGAGGGCATGAGATTCAGTGCACGAGTTTCAGAGCGTGAGATTCAGGGCATGAGATTCAGGGCATGATTTTCAGGGCAGGAGATTCAGGGCAGGTGTTTCAGTGCAGGAGTTTCAGGGCATGAGATTCAGGGCATGAGATTCAGGGCATGAGTTTCAGGACAGGAGATTCAGGGCATGAGTTTCAGGGCATGAGTTTCAGGGCAGGAGATTCAGGGTATGAGATTTAGGGCATGAATTTCAGTGCATGAGATTCAGGGCTTGAGTTTCAGGGCATGATTTTCAGGGCAGGAGATTCAGGGCAGGTGTTTCAGTGCAGGAGTTTCTGGGCATGAGATTCAGGGCATGAGATTCAGGGCATGAGTTTCAGGATATGAGATTCATGGCATGAGTTTCACTGCAGGAGATTCAGGGCATGAGTTTCAGTGCATGAGTTTGAGGGCAGGAGTTTCAGGGCATGAGATTTAGGGCATGAGTTTCAGGGTATGAGATTCAGGGCAGATATTTCAGGGCATGTAATTCAGGGCATGAGTTTCTGGGCAGCTGATTCAGGGCAGGAGTTTTAGGGCATGTGATTCAGGGCATGAGTTTCAGGGCATGAGTTTCAGTGCAGGAGTTTCAGGGCATGAGATTCAGGGCATGAATTTCAGGGCATGAGATTCAGGGCAGGTATTTCAGGGCATGTAATTCAGGGCATGAGTTTCTGGGCAGATGATTCAGGGCAGGAGTTTTAGGGCATGTGATTCAGGGCATGAGGTTCAGTGCATGAGTTTCAGGGCAGGAGTTTCAGGGTTTGTGATTTAGGGCAAGAGTTTCAGGGCATGAGATTCAGGGCTTGAGTTTCAGGGCATGAGGTTCAGGGCATCAGTTTCAGGGCATGAAATTTTTGGGCATGAGTTTCAGTGCAGTTAATTGAGGGCATGAGATTCAGTGCACGAGTTTTAGAGCATGAGATTCAGGGCATGATTTTCAGGGCAGGAGATTCAGGGCAGGTGTTTAAGTGCAGGAGTTTCAGGGCACGAGATTCAGGGCATGAGATTCAGGGCATGAGTTTCAGGGCATGAGTTTCAGGGCAGGAGTTTCAGGGCATGTGATTCAAGGCGTCAGTTTCAGGATATGAGATTCATGGCATGAGATTCAGTGCAGGTGTTTCAGGGGATGAGATTCAGGGCATGAGTTTCAGTGCATGAATTTGAGGGCAGGAGTTTCAAGGCATGAGATTAAAGGCATGAGTTTCAGTGCATGAGTTTGAGGGCAGGAGTTTCAGGGCATGAGATTCAGGGCATGAGTTTCAGGGCATGAGATTCAGGGCAGGTATTTCAGGGCATGTAATTCAGGGCATGAGTTTCTGGGCAGATGATTCAGGGCATTAGTTTTAGGGCTTGTGGTTCAGGGCATGAGATTCAGTGCATGAGTTTCAGGGCAGGAGTTTCAGGGTATGTGATTTAGGGCATGAGTTTCAGGGCATGAGATTCAGGGCTTGAGTTTCAGGGCATGAGATTCAGGGCATGAGTTTCAGGGCATGAGATTCAGGGCATGAGTTTCAGTGCAGGAACTTGAGGGCATGAGATTCAGTGCACGAGTTTCAGAGCATGAGATTCAGGGCATGAGATTCAGGGCATGATTTTCAGGGCAGGAGATTCAGGGCAGGTGTTTCAGTGCAGGAGTTTCAGGGCATGAGATTCAGGGCATGAGATTCAGGGCATGAGTTTCAGGGCATGAGATTCAGGGTAGGTATTTCAGGGCATGTAATTTAGGGCATGAGTTTCTGGGCAGATGATTCAGGGCAGGAATTTTAGGGCATGTGATTCAGGGCATGAGTTTCAGGGCATTAGTTTCAGGGTATGTGATTTAGGGCATGAGTTTCAGGGCATGAGATTCAGGGCTTGAGTTTCAGGGCATGAGGTTCAGGGCATGAGATTCAGGGCATGAGATTCAGGGCATGAGTTTCAGGACAGGAGATTCAGGGCATGAGTTTCAGGGCAGGAGTTTCAGGGCATGTGATTCAGGGCGTGAGTTTCAGGATATGAGATTCATGGCATGAGTTTCAGTGCAGGAGTTTCAGGGCATGAGAATCAGGGCATGAGTTTCAGGGCATGAGATTCAGGACAGGAGTTTCAAGGCATGAAATTCAGGGCTTGAGTTTCACTGCATGAGTTTGAGGGCAGGAGTTTCAGGGCATGAGATTCAGGGCATGAGTTTCAGGGCATCAGATTCAGGACAGGAATTTCAGGGCATGTAATTCAGGGCATGAGTTTCTGGGCAGATGATTCAGGGCAGGAGTTTTAGGGCATGTGATTCAGGGCATGAGTTTCAGTGCATGAGTTTCAGGGCAGGAGATTCAGGGTATGAGATTTAGGGCATGAGTTTCAGTGCATGAGATTCAGGGCTTGAGTTTCAGGGCATGATTTTCAGGGCAGGAGATTCAGGGCAGGTGTTTCAGTGCAGGAGTTTCTGGGCATGAGATTCAGGGCATGAGATTCAGGGCATGAGTTTCAGGATATGAGATTCATGGCATGAGTTTCACTGCAGGAGATTCAGGGCATGAGTTTCAGTGCATAAGTTTGAGGGCAGGAGTTTCAAGGCATGAGATTCAGGGCATGAGTTTCAGTGCATGAGTTTGAGGGCAGGAGTTTCAGGGCATGAGATTTAGGGCATGAGTTTCAGGGCATGAGATTCAGGGCAGATATTTCAGGGCATGTAATTCAGGGCATGAGTTTCTGGGCAGCTGATTCAGGGCAGGAGTTTTAGGGCATGTGATTCAGGGCATGAGTTTCAGGGCATGAGTTTCAGTGCAGGAGTTTCAGGGCATGAGATTCAGGGCATGAATTTCAGGGCATGAGATTCAGGGCAGGTATTTCAGGGCATGTAATTCAGGGCATGAGTTTCTGGGCAGATGATTCAGGGCAGGAGTTTTAGGGCATGTGATTCTGGGCATGAGGTTCAGTGCATGACTTTCAGGGCAGGAGTTTCAGGGTTTGTGATTTAGGGCAAGAGTTTCAGGGCATGAGATTCAGGGCTTGAGTTTCAGGGCATGAGGTTCAGGGCATGAGTTTCAGGGCATGAGATTTTTGGGCATGAGTTTCAGTGCAGTTAATTGAGGGCATGAGATTCAGTGCACGAGTTTTAGAGCATGAGATTCAGGGCTTCATTTTCAGGGCAGGAGATTCAGGGCAGGTGTTTAAGTGCAGGAGTTTCAGGGCACGAGATTCAGGGCATGAGATTCAGGGCATGAGTTTCAGGGCATGAGTTTCAGGGCAGGAGTTTCAGGGCATGTGATTCAAGGCGTCAGTTCCAGGATATGAGATTCATGGCATGAGATTCAGTGCAGGTGTTTCAGGGGATGAGATTCAGGGCATGACTTTCAGTGCATGAATTTGAGGGCAGGAGTTTCAAGGCATGAGATTAAAGGCATGAGTTTCAGTGCATGAGTTTGAGGGCAGGAGTTTCAGGGCATGAGATTCAGGGCATGAGTTTCAGGGCATGAGATTCAGGGCAGGTATTTCAGGGCATGTAATTCAGGGCATGAGTTTCTGGGCAGATGATTCAGGGCATTAGTTTTAGGGCATGTGGTTCAGGGCATGAGATTCAGTGCATGAGTTTCAGGGCAGGAGTTTCAGGGTATGTGATTTATTGCATGAGTTTCAGGGCATGAGATTCAGGGCTTGAGTTTCAGGGCATGAGATTCAGGGCATGAGTTTCAGGGCATGAGATTCAGGGCATGAGTTTCAGTGCAGGAACTTGAGGGCATGAGATTCAGTGCACGAGTTTCAGAGCATGAGATTCAGGGCATGAGATTCAGGGCATGATTTTCAAGGCAGGAGATTCAGGGCAGGTGTTTCAGTGCAGGAGTTTCAGGGCATGAGATTCAGGGCATGAGATTCAGGGCATGAGTTTCAGGGCATGAGATTCAGGGTAGGTATTTCAGGGCATGTAATTTAGGGCATGAGTTTCTGGGCAGATGATTCAGGGCAGGAATTTTAGGGCATGTGATTCAGGGCATGAGTTTCAGTGCATGAGTTTCAGGGCAGTAGTTTCAGGGTATGTGATTTAGGGCATGAGTTTCAGTGCATGAGATTCAGGGCTTGAGTTTCAGGGCATGATTTTCAGGGCAGGAGATTCAGGGCAGGTGTTTCAGTGCAGGAGTTTCTGGGCATGAGATTCAGGGCATGAGATTCAGGGCATGAGTTTCAGGATATGAGATTCATGGCATGAGTTTCACTGCAGGAGATTCAGGGCATGAGTTTCAGTGCATAAGTTTGAGGGCAGGAGTTTCAAGGCATGAGATTCAGGGCATGAGTTTCAGTGCATGAGTTTGAGGGCAGGAGTTTCAGGGCATGAGATTTAGGGCATGAGTTTCAGGGCATGAGATTCAGGGCAGATATTTCAGGGCATGTAATTCAGGGCATGAGTTTCTGGGCAGCTGATTCAGGGCAGGAGTTTTAGGGCATGTGATTCAGGGCATGAGTTTCAGGGCATGAGTTTCAGTGCAGGAGTTTCAGGGCATGAGATTCAGGGCATGAATTTCAGGGCATGAGATTCAGGGCAGGTATTTCAGGGCATGTAATTCAGGGCATGAGTTTCTGGGCAGATGATTCAGGGCAGGAGTTTTAGGGCATGTGATTCTGGGCATGAGGTTCAGTGCATGACTTTCAGGGCAGGAGTTTCAGGGTTTGTGATTTAGGGCAAGAGTTTCAGGGCATGAGATTCAGGGCTTGAGTTTCAGGGCATGAGGTTCAGGGCATGAGTTTCAGGGCATGAGATTTTTGGGCATGAGTTTCAGTGCAGTTAATTGAGGGCATGAGATTCAGTGCACGAGTTTTAGAGCATGAGATTCAGGGCTTCATTTTCAGGGCAGGAGATTCAGGGCAGGTGTTTAAGTGCAGGAGTTTCAGGGCACGAGATTCAGGGCATGAGATTCAGGGCATGAGTTTCAGGGCATGAGTTTCAGGGCAGGAGTTTCAGGGCATGTGATTCAAGGCGTCAGTTCCAGGATATGAGATTCATGGCATGAGATTCAGTGCAGGTGTTTCAGGGGATGAGATTCAGGGCATGACTTTCAGTGCATGAATTTGAGGGCAGGAGTTTCAAGGCATGAGATTAAAGGCATGAGTTTCAGTGCATGAGTTTGAGGGCAGGAGTTTCAGGGCATGAGATTCAGGGCATGAGTTTCAGGGCATGAGATTCAGGGCAGGTATTTCAGGGCATGTAATTCAGGGCATGAGTTTCTGGGCAGATGATTCAGGGCATTAGTTTTAGGGCATGTGGTTCAGGGCATGAGATTCAGTGCATGAGTTTCAGGGCAGGAGTTTCAGGGTATGTGATTTATTGCATGAGTTTCAGGGCATGAGATTCAGGGCTTGAGTTTCAGGGCATGAGATTCAGGGCATGAGTTTCAGGGCATGAGATTCAGGGCATGAGTTTCAGTGCAGGAACTTGAGGGCATGAGATTCAGTGCACGAGTTTCAGAGCATGAGATTCAGGGCATGAGATTCAGGGCATGATTTTCAAGGCAGGAGATTCAGGGCAGGTGTTTCAGTGCAGGAGTTTCAGGGCATGAGATTCAGGGCATGAGATTCAGGGCATGAGTTTCAGGGCATGAGATTCAGGGTAGGTATTTCAGGGCATGTAATTTAGGGCATGAGTTTCTGGGCAGATGATTCAGGGCAGGAATTTTAGGGCATGTGATTCAGGGCATGAGTTTCAGTGCATGAGTTTCAGGGCAGTAGTTTCAGGGTATGTGATTTAGGGCATGAGTTTCAGGGCATGAGATTCAGGGCTTGAGTTTCAGGGCATGAGGTTCAGGGCATGAGTTTCAGGGCATGAGATTCAGGGCATGAGTTTCAGTGCAGGAACTTGAGGGCATGAGATTCAGTGCACGAGTTTCAGAGCGTGAGATTCAGGGCATGAGATTCAGGGCATGATTTTCAGGGCAGGAGATTCAGGGCAGGTGTTTCAGTGCAGGAGTTTCAGGGCATGAGATTCAGGGCATGAGATTCAGGGCATGAGTTTCAGGACAGGAGATTCAGGGCATGAGTTTCAGGGCATGAGTTTCAGGGCAGGAGATTCAGGGTATGAGATTTAGGGCATGAATTTCAGTGCATGAGATTCAGGGCTTGAGTTTCAGGGCATGATTTTCAGGGCAGGAGATTCAGGGCAGGTGTTTCAGTGCAGGAGTTTCTGGGCATGAGATTCAGGGCATGAGATTCAGGGCATGAGTTTCAGGATATGAGATTCATGGCATGAGTTTCACTGCAGGAGATTCAGGGCATGAGTTTCAGTGCATAAGTTTGAGGGCAGGAGTTTCAAGGCATGAGATTCAGGGCATGAGTTTCAGTGCATGAGTTTGAGGGCAGGAGTTTCAGGGCATGAGATTTAGGGCATGAGTTTCAGGGTATGAGATTCAGGGCAGATATTTCAGGGCATGTAATTCAGGGCATGAGTTTCTGGGCAGCTGATTCAGGGCAGGAGTTTTAGGGCATGTGATTCAGGGCATGAGTTTCAGGGCATGAGTTTCAGTGCAGGAGTTTCAGGGCATGAGATTCAGGGCATGAATTTCAGGGCATGAGATTCAGGGCAGGTATTTCAGGGCATGTAATTCAGGGCATGAGTTTCTGGGCAGATGATTCAGGGCAGGAGTTTTAGGGCATGTGATTCAGGGCATGAGGTTCAGTGCATGAGTTTCAGGGCAGGAGTTTCAGGGTTTGTGATTTAGGGCAAGAGTTTCAGGGCATGAAATTCAGGGCTTGAGTTTCAGGGCATGAGGTTCAGGGCATCAGTTTCAGGGCATGAAATTTTTGGGCATGAGTTTCAGTGCAGTTAATTGAGGGCATGAGATTCAGTGCACGAGTTTTAGAGCATGAGATTCAGGGCATGATTTTCAGGGCAGGAGATTCAGGGCAGGTGTTTAAGTGCAGGAGTTTCAGGGCACGAGATTCAGGGCATGAGATTCAGGGCATGAGTTTCAGGGCATGAGTTTCAGGGCAGGAGTTTCAGGGCATGTGATTCAAGGCGTCAGTTTCAGGATATGAGATTCATGGCATGAGATTCAGTGCAGGTGTTTCAGGGGATGAGATTCAGGGCATGAGTTTCAGTGCATGAATTTGAGGGCAGGAGTTTCAAGGCATGAGATTAAAGGCATGAGTTTCAGTGCATGAGTTTGAGGGCAGGAGTTTCAGGGCATGAGATTCAGGGCATGAGTTTCAGGGCATGAGATTCAGGGCAGGTATTTCAGGGCATGTAATTCAGGGCATGAGTTTCTGGGCAGATGATTCAGGGCATTAGTTTTAGGGCTTGTGGTTCAGGGCATGAGATTCAGTGCATGAGTTTCAGGGCAGGAGTTTCAGGGTATGTGATTTAGGGCATGAGTTTCAGGGCATGAGATTCAGGGCTTGAGTTTCAGGGCATGAGATTCAGGGCATGAGTTTCAGGGCATGAGATTCAGGGCATGAGTTTCAGTGCAGGAACTTGAGGGCATGAGATTCAGTGCACGAGTTTCAGAGCATGAGATTCAGGGCATGAGATTCAGGGCATGATTTTCAGGGCAGGAGATTCAGGGCAGGTGTTTCAGTGCAGGAGTTTCAGGGCATGAGATTCAGGGCATGAGATTCAGGGCATGAGTTTCAGGGCATGAGATTCAGGGTAGGTATTTCAGGGCATGTAATTTAGGGCATGAGTTTCTGGGCAGATGATTCAGGGCAGGAATTTTAGGGCATGTGATTCAGGGCATGAGTTTCAGGGCATTAGTTTCAGGGTATGTGATTTAGGGCATGAGTTTCAGGGCATGAGATTCAGGGCTTGAGTTTCAGGGCATGAGGTTCAGGGCATGAGATTCAGGGCATGAGATTCAGGGCATGAGTTTCAGGACAGGAGATTCAGGGCATGAGTTTCAGGGCAGGAGTTTCAGGGCATGTGATTCAGGGCGTGAGTTTCAGGATATGAGATTCATGGCATGAGTTTCAGTGCAGGAGTTTCAGCGCATGAGATTCAGGGCATGAGTTTCAGGGTAGGTGGTTCAGGGCAGGAGTTTCAGGACATGAGATTCAGGGCATGAGTTTCAGTGCAGGACCTTGAGGTCATGAGATTCAGTGCACGAGTTTCAGAGCGTGAGATTCAGGGCATGAGATTCAGGGCATGAGTTTCAAAGCAGGAGATTCAGGGCAGGTGTTTCAGTGCAGGAGTTTCAGGGCATGAGATTCAGGGCATGAGATTCAGGGCATGAGTTTTAGGACAGGAGATTCAGGGAATGAGTTTCAGGGCATGCGTTTCAAGGCAGGAGTTTCAGGGCATGTAATTCAGGGCGTGAGTTTCAGGATATGAGATTCATGGCATGAGTTTCAGTGCAGGAGTTTCAGGGCATGAGATTCAGGGCATGAGTTTCAGGGCATGAGATTCAGGACAGGAGTTTCAAGGCATGAAATTCAGGGCTTGAGTTTCACTGCATGAGTTTGAGGGCAGGAGTTTCAGGGCATGAGATTCAGGGCATGAGTTTCAGGGCATGAGATTCAGGGCAGGAATTTCAGGGCATGTAATTCAGGGCATGAGTTTCTGGGCAGATGATTCAGGGCAGGAGTTTTAGGGCATGTGATTCAGGGCATGAGTTTCAGTGCATGAGTTTCAGGGCAGGAGATTCAGGGTATGAGATTTAGGGCATGAGTTTCAGTGCATGAGATTCAGGGCTTGAGTTTCAGGGCATGATTTTCTGGGCATGAGATTCAGGGCATGAGTTTCAGGATATGAGATTCATGGCATGAGTTTCAGTGCAGGAGTTTCAGGGCATGAGTTTCAGTGCATGAGTTTGAGGGCAGGAGTTTCAGGGCATGAGATTCAGGGCATGAGTTTCAGGGCATGAGATTCAGGGCAGGTATTTCAGGGCATGTAATTCAGGGCATGAGTTTCTGGGCAGCTGATTCAGGGCAGGAGTTTTAGGGCATGTGATTCAGGGCAGGAGTTTCTGGGCATGAGATTCAGGGCATGAGATTCAGGGTATGAGTTTCAGGATATGAGATTCATGGCATGAGTTTCACTGCAGGAGATTCAGGGCATGAGTTTCAGTGCATAAGTTTGAGGGCAGGAGTTTCAAGGCATGAGATTCAGGGCATGAGTTTCAGTGCATGAGTTTGAGGGCAGGAGTTTCAGGGCATGAGATTTAGGGCATGAGTTTCAGGGCATGAGATTCAGGGCAGATATTTCAGGGCATGTAATTCAGGGCATGAGTTTCTGGGCAGCTGATTCAGGGCAGGAGTTTTAGGGCATGTGATTCAGGGCATGAGTTTCAGGGCATGAGTTTCAGTGCAGGAGTTTCAGGGCATGAGATTCAGGGCATGAATTTCAGGGCATGAGATTCAGGGCAGGTATTTCAGGGCATGTAATTCAGGGCATGAGTTTCTGGGCAGATGATTCAGGGCAGGAGTTTTAGGGCATGTGATTCTGGGCATGAGGTTCAGTGCATGACTTTCAGGGCAGGAGTTTCAGGGTTTGTGATTTAGGGCAAGAGTTTCAGGGCATGAGATTCAGGGCTTGAGTTTCAGGGCATGAGGTTCAGGGCATGAGTTTCAGGGCATGAGATTTTTGGGCATGAGTTTCAGTGCAGTTAATTGAGGGCATGAGATTCAGTGCACGAGTTTTAGAGCATGAGTTTCAGGGCTTCATTTTCAGGGCAGGAGATTCAGGGCAGGTGTTTCAGTGCAGGAGTTTCAGGGCATGAGATTCAGAGCATGAGATTCAGGGCATGAGTTTCAGGACAGGAGATTTGGTGCATGAGTTTCAGGGCATGAGTTTCAGGGCATGAGTTTCAGGGCAGGAGTTTCAGGGCATGTGATTCAGGGCGTGAGTTTCAGGATATGAGATTCATGGCATGAGTTTAAGTGCATGAGTTTCAGGGCATGAGATTCAGGGCATGAGTTTCACGGTAGGTGATTCAGGGCAGGAGTTTCAGGACATGAGATTCAGGGCATGAGTTTCAGTGCAGGACCTTGAGGTCATGAGATTCAGTGCACGAGTTTCAGAGTGTGAGATTCAGGGCATGAGATTCAGGGCATAAGTTTCAAAGCAGGAGATTCAGGGCAGGTGTTTCAGTGCAGGAGTTTCAGGGCATGAGATCCAGGGCATGAGATTCAGGGCATGAGTTTTAGGACAGGAGATTCAGGGAATGAGTTTCAGGGCATGCGTTTCAAGGCAGGAGTTTCAGGGCATGAGATTCAGGGCATGAGTTTCAGGGCATGAGATTCAGGACAGGAGTTTCAAGGCATGAAATTCAGGGCTTGAGTTTCACTGCATGAGTTTGAGGGCAGGAGTTTCAGGGCATGAGATTCAGGGCATGAGTTTCAGGGCATCAGATTCAGGACAGGAATTTCAGGGCATGTAATTCAGGGCATGAGTTTCTGGGCAGATGATTCAGGGCAGGAGTTTTAGGGCATGTGATTCAGGGCATGAGTTTCAGTGCATGAGTTTCAGGGCAGGAGATTCAGGGTATGAGATTTAGGGCATGAGTTTCAGTGCATGAGATTCAGGGCTTGAGTTTCAGGACATGATTTTCAGGGCAGGAGATTCAGGGCAGGTGTTTCAGTGCAGGAGTTTCTGGGCATGAGATTCAGGGCATGAGATTCAGGGTATGAGTTTCAGGATATGAGATTCATGGCATGAGTTTCACTGCAGGAGATTCAGGGCAGGAGTTTCAGGGTATGTGATTTAGGGCATGAGTTTCAGGGCATGAGATTCAGGGCATGAGTTTCAGTGCATGAGTTTGAGGGCAGGAGTTTCAGGGCATGAGATTTAGGGCATGAGTTTCAGGGTATGAGATTCAGGGCAGATATTTCAGGGCATGTAATTCAGGGCATGAGTTTCTGGGCAGCTGATTCAGGGCAGGAGTTTTAGGGCATGTGATTCAGGGCATGAGTTTCAGGGCATGAGTTTCAGTGCAGGAGTTTCAGGGCATGAGATTCAGGGCATGAATTTCAGGGCATGAGATTCAGGGCAGGTATTTCAGGGCATGTAATTCAGGGCATGAGTTTCTGGGCAGATGATTCAGGGCAGGAGTTTTAGGGCATGTGATTCAGGGCATGAGGTTCAGTGCATGAGTTTCAGGGCAGGAGTTTCAGGGTTTGTGATTTAGGGCAAGAGTTTCAGGGCATGAGATTCAGGGCTTGAGTTTCAGGGCATGAGGTTCAGGGCATCAGTTTCAGGGCATGAAATTTTTGGGCATGAGTTTCAGTGCAGTTAATTGAGGGCATGAGATTCAGTGCACGAGTTTTAGAGCATGAGATTCAGGGCATGATTTTCAGGGCAGGAGATTCAGGGCAGGTGTTTAAGTGCAGGAGTTTCAGGGCACGAGATTCAGGGCATGAGATTCAGGGCATGAGTTTCAGGGCATGAGTTTCAGGGCAGGAGTTTCAGGGCATGTGATTCAAGGCGTCAGTTTCAGGATATGAGATTCATGCAATGAGATTCAGTGCAGGTGTTTCAGGGGATGAGATTCAGGGCATGAGTTTCAGTGCATGAATTTGAGGGCAGGAGTTTCAAGGCATGAGATTAAAGGCATGAGTTTCAGTGCATGAGTTTGAGGGCAGGAGTTTCAGGGCATGAGATTCAGGGCATGAGTTTCAGGGCATGAGATTCAGGGCAGGTATTTCAGGGCATGTAATTCAGGGCATGAGTTTCTGGGCAGATGATTCAGGGCATTAGTTTTAGGGCTTGTGGTTCAGGGCATGAGATTCAGTGCATGAGTTTCAGGGCAGGAGTTTCAGGGTATGTGATTTAGGGCATGAGTTTCAGGGCATGAGATTCAGGGCTTGAGTTTCAGGGCATGAGATTCAGGGCATGAGTTTCAGGGCATGAGATTCAGGGCATGAGTTTCAGTGCAGGAACTTGAGGGCATGAGATTCAGTGCACGAGTTTCAGAGCATGAGATTCAGGGCATGAGATTCAGGGCATGATTTTCAGGGCAGGAGATTCAGGGCAGGTGTTTCAGTGCAGGAGTTTCAGGGCATGAGATTCAGGGCATGAGATTCAGGGCATGAGTTTCAGGGCATGAGATTCAGGGTAGGTATTTCAGGGCATGTAATTTAGGGCATGAGTTTCTGGGCAGATGATTCAGGGCAGGAATTTTAGGGCATGTGATTCAGGGCATGAGTTTCAGGGCATTAGTTTCAGGGTATGTGATTTAGGGCATGAGTTTCAGGGCATGAGATTCAGGGCTTGAGTTTCAGGGCATGAGGTTCAGGGCATGAGATTCAGGGCATGAGATTCAGGGCATGAGTTTCAGGACAGGAGATTCAGGGCATGAGTTTCAGGGCAGGAGTTTCAGGGCATGTGATTCAGGGCGTGAGTTTCAGGATATGAGATTCATGGCATGAGTTTCAGTGCAGGAGTTTCAGCGCATGAGATTCAGGGCATGAGTTTCAGGGTAGGTGGTTCAGGGCAGGAGTTTCAGGACATGAGATTCAGGGCATGAGTTTCAGTGCAGGACCTTGAGGTCATGAGATTCAGTGCACGAGTTTCAGAGCGTGAGATTCAGGGCATGAGATTCAGGGCATGAGTTTCAAAGCAGGAGATTCAGGGCAGGTGTTTCAGTGCAGGAGTTTCAGGGCATGAGATTCAGGGCATGAGATTCAGGGCATGAGTTTTAGGACAGGAGATTCAGGGAATGAGTTTCAGGGCATGCGTTTCAAGGCAGGAGTTTCAGGGCATGTAATTCAGGGCGTGAGTTTCAGGATATGAGATTCATGGCATGAGTTTCAGTGCAGGAGTTTCAGGGCATGAGATTCAGGGCATGAGTTTCAGGGCATGAGATTCAGGACAGGAGTTTCAAGGCATGAAATTCAGGGCTTGAGTTTCACTGCATGAGTTTGAGGGCAGGAGTTTCAGGGCATGAGATTCAGGGCATGAGTTTCAGGGCATGAGATTCAGGGCAGGAATTTCAGGGCATGTAATTCAGGGCATGAGTTTCTGGGCAGATGATTCAGGGCAGGAGTTTTAGGGCATGTGATTCAGGGCATGAGTTTCAGTGCATGAGTTTCAGGGCAGGAGATTCAGGGTATGAGATTTAGGGCATGAGTTTCAGTGCATGAGATTCAGGGCTTGAGTTTCAGGGCATGATTTTCTGGGCATGAGATTCAGGGCATGAGTTTCAGGATATGAGATTCATGGCATGAGTTTCAGTGCAGGAGTTTCAGGGCATGAGTTTCAGTGCATGAGTTTGAGGGCAGGAGTTTCAGGGCATGAGATTCAGGGCATGAGTTTCAGGGCATGAGATTCAGGGCAGGTATTTCAGGGCATGTAATTCAGGGCATGAGTTTCTGGGCAGCTGATTCAGGGCAGGAGTTTTAGGGCATGTGATTCAGGGCAGGAGTTTCTGGGCATGAGATTCAGGGCATGAGATTCAGGGTATGAGTTTCAGGATATGAGATTCATGGCATGAGTTTCACTGCAGGAGATTCAGGGCATGAGTTTCAGTGCATAAGTTTGAGGGCAGGAGTTTCAAGGCATGAGATTCAGGGCATGAGTTTCAGTGCATGAGTTTGAGGGCAGGAGTTTCAGGGCATGAGATTTAGGGCATGAGTTTCAGGGCATGAGATTCAGGGCAGATATTTCAGGGCATGTAATTCAGGGCATGAGTTTCTGGGCAGCTGATTCAGGGCAGGAGTTTTAGGGCATGTGATTCAGGGCATGAGTTTCAGGGCATGAGTTTCAGTGCAGGAGTTTCAGGGCATGAGATTCAGGGCATGAATTTCAGGGCATGAGATTCAGGGCAGGTATTTCAGGGCATGTAATTCAGGGCATGAGTTTCTGGGCAGATGATTCAGGGCAGGAGTTTTAGGGCATGTGATTCTGGGCATGAGGTTCAGTGCATGACTTTCAGGGCAGGAGTTTCAGGGTTTGTGATTTAGGGCAAGAGTTTCAGGGCATGAGATTCAGGGCTTGAGTTTCAGGGCATGAGGTTCAGGGCATGAGTTTCAGGGCATGAGATTTTTGGGCATGAGTTTCAGTGCAGTTAATTGAGGGCATGAGATTCAGTGCACGAGTTTTAGAGCATGAGTTTCAGGGCTTCATTTTCAGGGCAGGAGATTCAGGGCAGGTGTTTCAGTGCAGGAGTTTCAGGGCATGAGATTCAGAGCATGAGATTCAGGGCATGAGTTTCAGGACAGGAGATTTGGTGCATGAGTTTCAGGGCATGAGTTTCAGGGCATGAGTTTCAGGGCAGGAGTTTCAGGGCATGTGATTCAGGGCGTGAGTTTCAGGATATGAGATTCATGGCATGAGTTTAAGTGCATGAGTTTCAGGGCATGAGATTCAGGGCATGAGTTTCACGGTAGGTGATTCAGGGCAGGAGTTTCAGGACATGAGATTCAGGGCATGAGTTTCAGTGCAGGACCTTGAGGTCATGAGATTCAGTGCACGAGTTTCAGAGTGTGAGATTCAGGGCATGAGATTCAGGGCATAAGTTTCAAAGCAGGAGATTCAGGGCAGGTGTTTCAGTGCAGGAGTTTCAGGGCATGAGATCCAGGGCATGAGATTCAGGGCATGAGTTTTAGGACAGGAGATTCAGGGAATGAGTTTCAGGGCATGCGTTTCAAGGCAGGAGTTTCAGGGCATGAGATTCAGGGCATGAGTTTCAGGGCATGAGATTCAGGACAGGAGTTTCAAGGCATGAAATTCAGGGCTTGAGTTTCACTGCATGAGTTTGAGGGCAGGAGTTTCAGGGCATGAGATTCAGGGCATGAGTTTCAGGGCATCAGATTCAGGACAGGAATTTCAGGGCATGTAATTCAGGGCATGAGTTTCTGGGCAGATGATTCAGGGCAGGAGTTTTAGGGCATGTGATTCAGGGCATGAGTTTCAGTGCATGAGTTTCAGGGCAGGAGATTCAGGGTATGAGATTTAGGGCATGAGTTTCAGTGCATGAGATTCAGGGCTTGAGTTTCAGGGCATGATTTTCAGGGCAGGAGATTCAGGGCAGGTGTTTCAGTGCAGGAGTTTCTGGGCATGAGATTCAGGGCATGAGATTCAGGGTATGAGTTTCAGGATATGAGATTCATGGCATGAGTTTCACTGCAGGAGATTCAGGGCAGGAGTTTCAGGGTATGTGATTTAGGGCATGAGTTTCAGGGCATGAGATTCAGGGCATGAGTTTCAGTGCATGAGTTTGAGGGCAGGAGTTTCAGGGCATGAGATTTAGGGCATGAGTTTCAGGGCATGAGATTCAGGGCAGATATTTCAGGGCATGTAATTCAGGGCATGAGTTTCTGGGCAGCTGATTCAGGGCACTAGTTTTAGGGCATGTGATTCAGGGCATGAGTTTCAGGGCATGAGTTTCAGTGCAGGAGTTTCAGGGCATGAGATTCAGGGCATGAATTTCAGGGCATGAGATTCAGGGCAGGTATTTCAGGGCATGTAATTCAGGGCATGAGTTTCTGGGCAGATGATTCAGGGCAGGAGTTTTAGGGCATGTGATTCTGGGCATGAGGTTCAGTGCATGACTTTCAGGGCAGGAGTTTCAGGGTTTGTGATTTAGGGCAAGAGTTTCAGGGCATGAGATTCAGGGCTTGAGTTTCAGGGCATGAGGTTCAGGGCATGAGTTTCAGGGCATGAGATTTTTGGGCATGAGTTTCAGTGCAGTTAATTGAGGGCATGAGATTCAGTGCACGAGTTTTAGAGCATGAGATTCAGGGCATGATTTTCAGGGCAGGAAATTCAGGGCAGGTGTTTAAGTGCAGGAGTTTCAGGGCACGAGATTCAGGGCATGAGATTCAGGGCATGAGTTTCAGGGCATGAGTTTCAGGGCAGGAGTTTCAGGGCATGTGATTCAAGGCGTCAGTTTCAGGATATGAGATTCATGGCATGAGATTCAGTGCAGGTGTTTCAGGGGATGAGATTCAGGGCATGAGTTTCAGTGCATGAATTTGAGGGCAGGAGTTTCAAGGCATGAGATTAAAGGCATGAGTTTCAGTGCATGAGTTTGAGGGCAGGAGTTTCAGGGCATGAGATTCAGGGCATGAGTTTCAGGGCATGAGATTCAGGGCAGGTATTTCAGGGCATGTAATTCAGGGCATGAGTTTCTGGGCAGATGATTCAGGGCATTAGTTTTAGGGCATGTGGTTCAGGGCATGAGATTCAGTGCATGAGTTTCAGGGCAGGAGTTTCAGGGTATGTGATTTAGGGCATGAGTTTCAGGGCATGAGATTCAGGGCTTGAGTTTCAGGGCATGAGATTCAGGGCATGAGTTTCAGGGCATGAGATTCAGGGCATGAGTTTCAGTGCAGGAACTTGAGGGCATGAGATTCAGTGCACGAGTTTCAGAGCATGAGATTCAGCGCATGAGATTCAGGGCATGAATTTCAAGGCAGGAGATTCAGGGCAGGTGTTTCAGTGCAGGAGTTTCAGGGCATGAGATTCAGGGCATGAGATTCAGGGCATGAGTTTCAGGGCATGAGATTCAGGGTAGGTATTTCAGGGCATGTAATTTAGGGCATGAGTTTCTGGGCAGATGATTCAGGGCAGGAATTTTAGGGCATGTGATTCAGGGCATGAGTTTCAGTGCATGAGTTTCAGGGCATTAGTTTCAGGGTATGTGATTTAGGGCATGAGTTTCAGGGCATGAGGTTCAGGGCATGCGTTTCAGGGCATGAGATTCAGGGCATGAGTTTCAGTGCAGGAACTTGAGGGCATGAGATTCAGTGCACGAGTTTCAGAGCATGAGATTCAGGGCATGAGATTCAGGGCATGATTTTCAGGGCAGGAGATTCAGGGCAGGTGTTTCAGTGCAGGAGTTTCAGGGCATGAGATTCAGGGCATGAGATTCAGGGCATGAGTTTCAGGACAGGAGATTCAGGGCATGAGTTTCAGGGCATGAGTTTCAGGGCAGGAGTTTTAGGGCATGTGATTCTGGGCATGAGGTTCAGTGCATGACTTTCAGGGCAGGAGTTTCAGGGTTTGTGATTTAGGGCAAGAGTTTCAGGGCATGAGATTCAGGGCTTGAGTTTCAGGGCATGAGGTTCAGGGCATGAGTTTCAGGGCATGAGATTTTTGGGCATGAGTTTCAGTGCAGTTAATTGAGGGCATGAGATTCAGTGCACGAGTTTTAGAGCATGAGATTCAGGGCTTCATTTTCAGGGCAGGAGATTCAGGGCAGGTGTTTCAGTGCAGGAGTTTCAGGGCATGAGATTCAGAGCATGAGATTCAGGGCATGAGTTTCAGGACAGGAGATTCAGGGCATGAGTTTCAGGGCATGAGTTTCAGGGCATGAGTTTCAGGGCAGGAGTTTCAGGGCATGTGATTCAGGGCGTGAGTTTCAGGATATGAGATTCATGGCATGAGTTTAAGTGCATGAGTTTCAGGGCATGAGATTCAGGGCATGAGTTTCACGGTAGGTGATTCAGGGCAGGAGTTTCAGGACATGAGATTCAGGGCATGAGTTTCAGTGCAGGACCTTGAGGTCATGAGATTCAGTGCACGAGTTTCAGAGTGTGAGATTCAGGGCATGAGATTCAGGGCATGAGTTTCAAAGCAGGAGATTCAGGGCAGGTGTTTCAGTGCAGGAGTTTCAGGGCATGTGATCCAGGGCATGAGATTCAGGGCATGAGTTTTAGGACAGGAGATCAGGAATGAGTTTCAGGGCATCGTTTCAAGGCAGGAGTTTCAGGGCATGATTTTCAGGGCAGGAGATTCAGGGCAGGTGTTTCAGGACAGGAGTTTCTGGGCATGAGATTCAGGGCATGAGATTCAGGGTATGAGTTTCAGGATATGAGATTCATGGCATGAGTTTCACTGCAGGAGATTCAGGCATGAGTTTCAGTGCATAAGTTTGAGGGCAGGAGTTTCAAGGCATGAGATTCAGGGCATGAGTTTCAGTGCATGAGTTTGAGGGCAGGAGTTTCAGGGCATGAGATTTAGGGCATGAGTTTCAGGGCATGAGATTCAGGGCAGATATTTCAGGGCATGTAATTCAGGGCATGAGTTTCTGGGCAGCTGATTCAGGGCAGGAGTTTTAGGGCATGTGATTCAGGGCATGAGTTTCAGGGCATGAGTTTCAGTGCAGGAGTTTCAGGGCATGAGATTCAGGGCATGAATTTCAGGCATGAGATTCAGGGCAGGTATTTCAGGGCATGTAATTCAGGGCATGAGTTTCTGGGCCAGATGATTCAGGGCAGGAGTTTTAGGGCATGTGATTCTGGGCATGAGGTTCAGTGCATGACTTTCAGGGCAGGAGTTTCAGGGTTTGTGATTTAGGGCAAGAGTTTCAGGGCATGAGATTCAGGGCTTGAGTTTCAGGGCATGAGGTTCAGGGCATGAGTTTCAGGGCATGAGATTTTTGGGCATGAGTTTCAGTGCAGTTAATTGAGGGCATGAGATTCAGTGCACGAGTTTTAGAGCATGAGATTCAGGGCATGATTTTCAGGGCAGGAGATTCAGGGCAGGTGTTTAAGTGCAGGAGTTTCAGGGCACGAGATTCAGGGCATGAGATTCAGGGCATGAGTTTCAGGGCATGAGTTTCAGGGCAGGAGTTTCAGGGCATGTGATTCAAGGCGTCAGTTTCAGGATATGAGATTCATGGCATGAGATTCAGTGCAGGTGTTTCAGGGGATGAGATTAAGGGCATGAGTTTCAGTGCATGAATTTGAGGGCAGGAGTTTCAAGGCATGAGATTAAAGGCATGAGTTTCAGTGCATGAGTTTGAGGGCAGGAGTTTCAGGGCATGAGATTCAGGGCATGAGTTTCAGGGCATGAGATTCAGGGCAGGTATTTCAGGGCATGTAATTCAGGGCATGAGTTTCTGGGCAGATGATTCAGGGCATTAGTTTTAGGGCATGTGGTTCAGGGCATGAGATTCAGTGCATGAGTTTCAGGGCAGGAGTTTCAGGGTATGTGATGTAGGGCATGAGTTTCAGGGCATGAGATTCAGGGCTTGAGTTTCAGGGCATGAGATTCAGGGCATGAGTTTCAGGGCATGAGATTCAGGGCATGAGTTTCAGTGCAGGAACTTGAGGGCATGAGATTCAGTGCACGAGTTTCAGAGCATGAGATGCAGCGCATGAGATTCAGGGCATGAATTTCAAGGCAGGAGATTCAGGGCAGGTGTTTCAGTGCAGGAGTTTCAGGGCATGAGATTCAGGGCATGAGATTCAGGGCATGAGTTTCAGGGCATGAGATTCAGGGTAGGTATTTCAGGGCATGTAATTTAGGGCATGAGTTTCTGGGCAGATGATTCAGGGCAGGAATTTTAGGGCATGTGATTCAGGGCATGACTTTCAGTGCATGAGTTTCAGGGCATTAGTTTCAGGGTATGTGATTTAGGGCATGAGTTTCAGGGCATGAGATTCAGGGCTTGAGTTTCAGGGCATGAGGTTCAGGGCGTGAGTTTCAGGGCATGAGATTCAGGGCATGAGTTTCAGTGCAGGAACTTGAGGGCATGAGATTCAGTGCACGAGTTTCAGAGCAGGAGATTCAGGGCATGAGATTCAGGGCATGATTTTCAGGGCAGGAGATTCAGGGCAGGTGTTTCAGTGCAGGAGTTTCAGGGCATGAGATTCAGGGCATGAGATTCAGGGCATGAGTTTCAGGACAGGAGATTCAAGGCATGAGTTTCAGGGCATGAGTTTCAGGGCAGGAGTTTCAGGGCATGTGATTCAGGGCGTGAGTTTCAGGATATGAGATTCATGGCATGAGTTTCAGTGCAGGAGTTTCAGCGCATGAGATTCAGGGCATGAGTTTCAGGGTAGGTGATTCAGGGCAGGAGTTTCAGGACATGAGATTCAGGGCATGAGTTTCAGTGCAGGACCTTGAGGTCATGAGATTCAGTGCACGAGTTTCAGAGCGTGAGATTCAGGGCATGAGATTCAGGGCATGAGTTTCAGGGCATGAGATTCAGGGCAGGAATTTCAGGGCATGTAATTCAGGGCATGAGTTTCTGGGCAGATGATTCAGGGCAGGAGTTTTAGGGCATGTGATTCAGGGCATGAGTTTCAGTGCATGAGTTTCAGGGCAGGAGATTCAGGGTATGAGATTTAGGGCATGAATTTCAGTGCATGAGATTCAGGGCTTGAGTTTCAGGGCGTGATTTTCAGGGCAGGAGATTCAGGGCAGGTGTTTCAGTGCAGGAGTTTCTGGGCATGAGATTCAGGGCATGAGATTCAGGGCATGAGTTTCAGGATATGAGATTCATGGCATGAGTTTCACTGCAGGAACTTGAGGGCATGAGATTCAGTGCACGAGTTTCAGAGCATGAGATTCAGGGCATGAGATTCAGGGCATGATTTTCAGGGCAGGAGATTCAGGGCAGGTGTTTCAGTGCAGGAGTTTCAGGGCATGAGATTCAGGGCATGAGATTCAGGGCATGAGTTTCAGGACAGGAGATTCAGGGCATGAGTTTCAGGGCATGAGTTTCAGGGCAGGAGTTTCAGGGCATGTGATTCAGGGCGTGAGTTTCAGGATATGAGATTCATGGCATGAGTTTCAGTGCAGGAGTTTCAGCGCATGAGATTCAGGGCATGAGTTTCAGGGTAGGTGAATCAGGGCAGGAGTTTCAGGACATGAGATTCAGGGCATGAGTTTCAGTGGCAGGACCTTGAGGTCATGAGATTCAGTGCACGAGTTTCAGAGCGTGAGATTCAGGGCATGAGATTCAGGGCATGAGTTTCAGGGCATGAGATCAGGGCAGGAATTTCAGGGCATGTAATTCAGGGCATGAGTTTCTGGGCAGATGATTCAGGTCAGGAGTTTTAGGGCATGTGATCAGGGCATGAGTTTCAGTGCATGAGTTTCAGGGCAGGAGATTCAGGGTATGAGATTTAGGCATGAATTTCAGTGCATGAGATTCAGGGCTTGAGTTTCAGGGCATGATTTTCAGGGCAGGAGATTCAGGGCAGGTGTTCAGTGCAGGAGTTTCTGGGCATGAGATTCAGGGCATGAGATTCAGGGCATGAGTTTCAGGATATGAGATTCATGGCATGAGTTTCACTGCAGGAGATTCAGGGCATGAGTTTCAGTGCATAAGTTTGAGGGCAGGAGTTTCAAGGCATGAGATTCAGGGCATGAGTTTCAGTGCATGAGTTTGAGGCAGGAGTTTCAGGGCATGAGATTTAGGGCATGAGTTTCAGGGTATGAGATTCAGGGCAGATATTTCAGGGCATGTAATTCAGGGCATGAGTTTCTGGGGAGCTGATTCAGGGCAGGAGTTTTAGGGCATGTGATTCAGGGCATGAGTTTCAGGGCATGAGTTTCAGTGCAGGAGTTTCAGGGCATGAGATTCAGGGCTGAATTTCAGGGCATGAGATTCAGGGCAGGTATTTCAGGGCATGTAATTCAGGCATGAGTTTCTGGGCAGATGATTCAGGGCAGGAGTTTTAGGGCATGTGATTCAGGGCATGAGGTTCAGTGCATGAGTTTCAGGGCAGGAGTTTCAGGTTTGTGATTAGGGCAAGAGTTTCAGGGCATGAGATTCAGGGCTTGAGTTTCAGGGCATGAGGTTCAGGGCATGAGTTTCAGGGCATGAGATTTTTGGGCATGAGTTTCAGTGCAGTTAATTGAGGGCATGAGATTCAGTGCACGAGTTTTAGAGCATGAGATTCAGGGCATGATTTTCAGGGCAGGAGATTCAGGGCAGGTGTTTAAGTGCAGGAGTTTCAGGGCACGAGATTCAGGGCATGAGATTCAGGGCATGAGTTTCAGGGCATGAGTTTCAGGGCAGGAGTTTCAGGGCATGTGATTCAAGGCGTCAGTTTCAGGATATGAGATTCATGGCATGAGATTCAGTGCAGGTGTTTCAGGGGATGAGATTCAGGGCATGAGTTTCAGTGCATGAATTTGAGGGCAGGAGTTTCAAGGCATGAGATTAAAGGCATGAGTTTCAGTGCATGAGTTTGAGGGCAGGAGTTTCAGGCATGAGATTCAGGGCATGAGTTTCAGGCATGAGATTCAGGGCAGGTATTTCAGGGCATGTAATTCAGGGCATGAGTTCTGGGCACATGATTCAGGGCATTAGTTTTAGGGCATGTGGTTCAGGGCATGAGATTCAGGATATGAGATTCATGGCATGAGTTTCAGTGCAGGAGTTTCAGCGCATGAGATTCAGGGCATGAGTTTCAGGGCAGGAGTTTCAGGGTTTGTGATTTAGGGCAAGAGTTTCAGGGCATGAGGTTCAGGGCATGAGATTCAGGGCATGAGATTCAGGGCATGAGTTTCAGGACAGGAGATTCAGGGCATGAGTTCAGGGCAGGAGTTCAGGGCATGTGATTCAGGGCGTGAGTTTCAGGATATGAGATTCATGGCATGAGTTTCAGTGCAGGAGTTCAGCGCATGAGATTCAGGGCATGAGTTTCAGGGTAGGTGGTTCAGGGCAGGAGTTTCAGGACATGAGATTCAGGGCATGAGTTTCAGTGCAGGACCTTGAGGTCATGAGATTCAGTGCACGAGTTTCAGAGCGTGAGATTCAGGGCATGAGATTCAGGGCATGAGTTTCAAAGCAGGAGATTCAGGGCAGGTGTTTCAGTGCAGGAGTTTCAGGGCATGAGATTCAGGGCATGAGATCAGGGCATGAGTTTTAGGACAGGAGATTCAGGGAATGAGTTTCAGGGCATGCGTTTCAAGGCAGGAGTTTCAGGGCATGTAATTCAGGGCGTGAGTTTCAGGATATGAGATTCATGGCATGAGTTTCAGTGCAGGAGTTTCAGGGCATGAGATTCAGGGCATGAGTTTCAGGGCATGAGATTCAGGACAGGAGTTTCAAGGCATGAAATTCAGGGCTTGAGTTTCACTGCATGAGTTTGAGGGCAGGAGTTTCAGGGCATGAGATTCAGGGCATGAGTTTCAGGGCATGAGATTCAGGGCAGGAATTTCAGGGCATGTAATTCAGGGCATGAGTTTCTGGGCAGATGATTCAGGGCAGGAGTTTAGGGCATGTTGATTCAGGGCATGAGTTTCAGTGCATGAGGTTTCAGGGCAGGAGATTCAGGTATGAGATTTAGGGCATGAGTTTCAGTGCATGAGATTCAGGGCTTGAGTTTCAGGGCATGATTTTCTGGGCATGAGATTCAGGGCATGAGTTTCAGGATATGAGATTCATGGCATGAGTTTCAGTGCAGGAGTTTCAGGGCATGAGTTTCAGTGCATGAGTTTGAGGGCAGGAGTTTCAGGGCATGAGATTCAGGCATGAGTTTCAGGGCATGAGATTCAGGGCAGGTATTTCAGGGCATGTAATTCAGGGCATGAGTTTTCTGGGCAGCTGATTCAGGGCAGGAGTTTTAGGGCATGTGATTCAGGGCAGGAGTTTCTGGGCATGAGATTCAGGGCATGAGATTCAGGGTATGAGTTTCAGGATATGAGATTCATGGCATGAGTTTCACTGCAGGAGATTCAGGGCATGAGTTTCAGTGCATAAGTTTGAGGGCAGGAGTTTCAAGGCATGAGATTCAGGCATGAGTTTCAGTGCATGAGTTGAGGGCAGGAGTTTCAGGGCATGAGATTTAGGGCATTGAGTTTCAGGGCATGAGATTCAGGGCAGATATTTCAGGGCATGTAATTCAGGGCATGAGTTTCTGGGCAGCTGATTCAGGGCAGGAGTTTTAGGGCATGTGATTCAGGGCATGAGTTTCAGGGCATGAGTTTCAGTGCAGGAGTTTCAGGCATGAGATTCAGGGCATGAATTTCAGGGCATGAGATTCAGGGCAGGTATTTCAGGGCATGTAATTCAGGGCATGAGTTTCTGGGCAGATGTATTCAGGGCAGGAGTTTTAGGGCATGTGATTCTGGGCATGAGGTTCAGTGCATGACTTTCAGGGCAGGGAGTTTCAGGGTTTGTGATTTAGGGCAAGAGTTTCAGGGCATGAGATTCAGGGCTTGAGTTTCAGGGCATGAGGTTCAGGGCATGAGTTTCAGGGCATGAGATTTTTGGGCATGAGTTTCAGTGCAGTTAATTGAGGGCATGAGATTCAGTGCACGAGTTTTAGAGCATGAGATTCAGGGCTTCATTTTCAGGGCAGGAGATTCAGGGCAGGTGTTTCAGTGCAGGAGTTTCAGGGCATGAGATTCAGAGCATGAGATTCAGGGCATGAGTTTCAGGACAGGAGATTTGGTGCATGAGTTTCAGGGCATGAGTTTCAGGGCATGAGTTTCAGGGCAGGAGTTTCAGGGCATGTGATTCAGGGCGTGAGTTTCAGGATATGAGATTCATGGCATGAGTTTAAGTGCATGAGTTTCAGGGCATGAGATTCAGGGCATGAGTTTCAGTGCAGGACCTTGAGGTCATGAGATTCAGTGCACGAGTTTCAGAGTGTGAGATTCAGGGCATGAGATTCAGGGCATAAGTTTCAAAGCAGGAGATTCAGGGCAGGTGTTTCAGTGCAGGAGTTTCAGGGCATGAGATCCAGGGCATGAGATTCAGGGCATGAGTTTTAGGACAGGAGATTCAGGGAATGAGTTTCAGGGCATGCGTTTCAAGGCAGGAGTTTCAGGGCATGAGATTCAGGGCATGAGTTTCAGGGCATGAGATTCAGGACAGGAGTTTCAAGGCATGAAATTCAGGGCTTGAGTTTCACTGCATGAGTTTGAGGGCAGGAGTTTCAGGGCATGAGATTCAGGGCATGAGTTTCAGGGCATCAGATTCAGGACAGGAATTTCAGGGCATGTAATTCAGGGCATGAGTTTCTGGGCAGATGATTCAGGGCAGGAGTTTTAGGGCATGTGATTCAGGGCATGAGTTTCAGTGCATGAGTTTCAGGGCAGGAGATTCAGGGTATGAGATTTAGGGCATGAGTTTCAGTGCATGAGATTCAGGGCTTGAGTTTCAGGGCATGATTTTCAGGGCAGGAGATTCAGGGCAGGTGTTTCAGTGCAGGAGTTTCTGGGCATGAGATTCAGGGCATGAGATTCAGGGTATGAGTTTCAGGGTATGTGATTTAGGGCATGAGTTTCAGGGCATGAGATTCAGGGCATGAGTTTCAGTGCATGAGTTTGAGGGCAGGAGTTTCAGGGCATGAGATTTAGGGCATGAGTTTCAGGGCATGAGATTCAGGGCAGATATTTCAGGGCATGTAATTCAGGGCATGAGTTTCTGGGCAGCTGATTCAGGGCAGGAGTTTTAGGGCATGTGATTCAGGGCATGAGTTTCAGGGCATGAGTTTCAGTGCAGGAGTTTCAGGGCATGAGATTCAGGGCATGAATTTCAGGGCATGAGATTCAGGGCAGGTATTTCAGGGCATGTAATTCAGGGCATGAGTTTCTGGGCAGATGATTCAGGGCAGGAGTTTTAGGGCATGTGATTCTGGGCATGAGGTTCAGTGCATGACTTTCAGGGCAGGAGTTTCAGGGTTTGTGATTTAGGGCAAGAGTTTCAGGGCATGAGATTCAGGGCTTGAGTTTCAGGGCATGAGGTTCAGGGCATGAGTTTCAGGGCATGAGATTTTTGGGCATGAGTTTCAGTGCAGTTAATTGAGGGCATGAGATTCAGTGCACGAGTTTTAGAGCATGAGATTCAGGGCATGATTTTCAGGGCAGGAGATTCAGGGCAGGTGTTTAAGTGCAGGAGTTTCAGGGCACGAGATTCAGGGCATGAGATTCAGGGCATGAGTTTCAGGGCAGGAGTTTCAGGGCAGGAGTTTCAGGGCATGTGATTCAAGGCGTCAGTTTCAGGATATGAGATTCATGGCATGAGATTCAGTGCAGGTGTTTCAGGGGATGAGATTCAGGGCATGAGTTTCAGTGCATGAATTTGAGGGCAGGAGTTTCAAGGCATGAGATTAAAGGCATGAGTTTCAGTGCATGAGTTTGAGGGCAGGAGTTTCAGGGCATGAGATTCAGGGCATGAGTTTCAGGGCATGAGATTCAGGGCAGGTATTTCAGGGCATGTAATTCAGGGCATGAGTTTCTGGGCAGATGATTCAGGGCATTAGTTTTAGGGCATGTGGTTCAGGGCATGAGATTCAGTGCATGAGTTTCAGGGCAGGAGTTTCAGGGTATGTGATTTAGGGCATGAGTTTCAGGGCATTAGATTCAGGGCTTGAGTTTCAGGGCATGAGATTCAGGGCATGAGTTTCAGGGCATGAGATTCAGGGCATGAGTTTCAGTGCAGGAACTTGAGGGCATGAGATTCAGTGCACGAGTTTCAGAGCATGAGATTCAGCGCATGAGATTCAGGCATGAATTTCAAGGCAGGAGATTCAGGGCAGGTGTTTCAGTGCAGGAGTTTCAGGGCATGAGATTCAGGGCATGAGATTCAGGGCATGAGTTTCAGGGCATGAGATTCAGGGTAGGTATTTCAGGGCATGTAATTTAGGGCATGAGTTTCTGGGGCAGATGATTCAGGGCAGGAATTTTAGGGCATGTGATTCAGGGCATGAGTTTCAGTGACATGAGTTTCAGGGCATTAGTTTCAGGGTATGTGATTTAGGGCATGAGTTTCAGGGCATGAGATTCAGGGCAGGTATTTCAGGGCATGTAATTCAGGGCATGAGTTTCTGGGCAGATGATTCAGGGCAGGAGTTTTAGGGCATGTGATTCAGGGCATGAGGTTCAGTGCATGAGTTTCAGGGCAGGAGTTTCAGGGTTTGTGATTTAGGGCAAGAGTTTCAGGGCATGAGATTCAGGGCTTGAGTTTCAGGGCATGAGGTTCAGGGCATGAGTTTCAGGGCATGAGATTTTTGGGCATGAGTTTCAGTGCAGTTAATTGAGGGCATGAGATTCAGTGCACGAGTTTTAGAGCATGAGATTCAGGGCATGATTTTCAGGGCAGGAGATTCAGGGCAGGTGTTTAAGTGCAGGAGTTTCAGGGCACGAGATTCAGGGCATGAGATTCAGGGCATGAGTTTCAGGGCATGAGTTTCAGGGCAGGAGTTTCAGGGCATGTGATCAAGGCGTCAGTTTCAGGATATGAGATTCATGGCATGAGATTTCAGTGCAGGTGTTTCAGGGGATGAGATTCAGGGCATGAGTTTCAGTGCATGAATTTGAGGGCAGAGTTTCAAGGCATGAGATTAAAGGCATGAGTTTCAGTGCATGAGTTTGAGGGCAGGAGTTTTCAGGGCATGAGATTCAGGGCATGAGTTTCAGGGCATGAGATTCAGGGCAGGTATTTCAGGGCATGTAATTCAGGGGCATGAGTTTCTGGGCACATGATTCAGGGCATTAGTTTTAGGGCATGTGGTTCAGGGCATGAGATTCAGGATATGAGATTCATGGCATGAGTTTCAGTGCAGGAGTTTCAGCGCATGAGATTCAGGGCATGAGTTTCAGGGCAGGAGTTTCAGGGTTTGTGATTTAGGGCAAGAGTTTCAGGGCATGAGGTTCAGGGCATGAGATTCAGGGCATGAGATTCAGGGCATGAGTTTCAGGACAGGAATTCAGGGCATGAGTTTCAGGGCAGGAGTTTCAGGGCATGTGATTCAGGGCGTGAGTTTCAGGATATGAGATTCATGGCATGAGTTTCAGTGCAGGAGTTTCAGCGCATGAGATTCAGGGCATGAGTTTCAGGGTAGGTGGTTCAGGGCAGGAGTTTCAGGACATGAGATTCAGGGCATGAGTTTCAGTGCAGGACCTTGAGGTCATGAGATTCAGTGCACGAGTTTCAGAGCGTGAGATTCAGGGCATGAGATTCAGGGCATGAGTTTCAAAGCAGGAGATTCAGGGCAGGTGTTTCAGTGCAGGAGTTTCAGGGCATGAGATTCAGGGCATGAGATTCAGGGCATGAGTTTTAGGACAGGAGATTCAGGGAATGAGTTTCAGGGCATGCGTTTCAAGGCAGGAGTTTCAGGGCATGTAATTCAGGGCGTGAGTTTCAGGATATGAGATTCATGGCATGAGTTTCAGTGCAGGAGTTTCAGGGCATGAGATTCAGGGCATGAGTTTCAGGGCATGAGATTCAGGACAGGAGTTTCAAGGCATGAAATTCAGGGCTTGAGTTTCACTGCATGAGTTTGAGGGCAGGAGTTTCAGGGCATGAGATTCAGGGCATGAGTTTCAGGGCATGAGATTCAGGGCAGGAATTTCAGGGCATGTAATTCAGGGCATGAGTTTCTGGGCAGATGATTCAGGGCAGGAGTTTTAGGGCATGTGATTCAGGGCATGAGTTTCAGTGCATGAGTTTCAGGGCAGGAGATTCAGGGTATGAGATTTAGGGCATGAGTTTCAGTGCATGAGATTCAGGGCTTGAGTTTCAGGGCATGATTTTCTGGGCATGAGATTCAGGGCATGAGTTTCAGGATATGAGATTCATGGCATGAGTTTCAGTGCAGGAGTTTCAGGGCATGAGTTTCAGTGCATGAGTTTGAGGGCAGGAGTTTCAGGGCATGAGATTCAGGGCATGAGTTTCAGGGCATGAGATTCAGGGCAGGTATTTCAGGGCATGTAATTCAGGGCATGAGTTTCTGGGCAGCTGATTCAGGGCAGGAGTTTTAGGGCATGTGATTCAGGGCAGGAGTTTCTGGGCATGAGATTCAGGGCATGAGATTCAGGGTATGAGTTTCAGGATATGAGATTCATGGCATGAGTTTCACTGCAGGAGATTCAGGGCATGAGTTTCAGTGCATAAGTTTGAGGGCAGGAGTTTCAAGGCATGAGATTCAGGGCATGAGTTTCAGTGCATGAGTTTGAGGGCAGGAGTTTCAGGGCATGAGATTTAGGGCATGAGTTTCAGGGCATGAGATTCAGGGCAGATATTTCAGGGCATGTAATTCAGGGCATGAGTTTCTGGGCAGCTGATTCAGGGCAGGAGTTTTAGGGCATGTGATTCAGGGCATGAGTTTCAGGGCATGAGTTTCAGTGCAGGAGTTTCAGGGCATGAGATTCAGGGCATGAATTTCAGGGCATGAGATTCAGGGCAGGTATTTCAGGGCATGTAATTCAGGGCATGAGTTTCTGGGCAGATGATTCAGGGCAGGAGTTTTAGGGCATGTGATTCTGGGCATGAGGTTCAGTGCATGACTTTCAGGGCAGGAGTTTCAGGGTTTGTGATTTAGGGCAAGAGTTTCAGGGCATGAGATTCAGGGCTTGAGTTTCAGGGCATGAGGTTCAGGGCATGAGTTTCAGGGCATGAGATTTTTGGGCATGAGTTTCAGTGCAGTTAATTGAGGGCATGAGATTCAGTGCACGAGTTTTAGAGCATGAGATTCAGGGCTTCATTTTCAGGGCAGGAGATTCAGGGCAGGTGTTTCAGTGCAGGAGTTTCAGGGCATGAGATTCAGAGCATGAGATTCAGGGCATGAGTTTCAGGACAGGAGATTTGGTGCATGAGTTTCAGGGCATGAGTTTCAGGGCATGAGTTTCAGGGCAGGAGTTTCAGGGCATGTGATTCAGGGCGTGAGTTTCAGGATATGAGATTCATGGCATGAGTTTAAGTGCATGAGTTTCAGGGCATGAGATTCAGGGCATGAGTTTCACGGTAGGTGATTCAGGGCAGGAGTTTCAGGACATGAGATTCAGGGCATGAGTTTCAGTGCAGGACCTTGAGGTCATGAGATTCAGTGCACGAGTTTCAGAGTGTGAGATTCAGGGCATGAGATTCAGGGCATAAGTTTCAAAGCAGGAGATTCAGGGCAGGTGTTTCAGTGCAGGAGTTTCAGGGCATGAGATCCAGGGCATGAGATTCAGGGCATGAGTTTTAGGACAGGAGATTCAGGGAATGAGTTTCAGGGCATGCGTTTCAAGGCAGGAGTTTCAGGGCATGAGATTCAGGGCATGAGTTTCAGGGCATGAGATTCAGGACAGGAGTTTCAAGGCATGAAATTCAGGGCTTGAGTTTCACTGCATGAGTTTGAGGGCAGGAGTTTCAGGGCATGAGATTCAGGGCATGAGTTTCAGGGCATCAGATTCAGGACAGGAATTTCAGGGCATGTAATTCAGGGCATGAGTTTCTGGGCAGATGATTCAGGGCAGGAGTTTTAGGGCATGTGATTCAGGGCATGAGTTTCAGTGCATGAGTTTCAGGGCAGGAGATTCAGGGTATGAGATTTAGGGCATGAGTTTCAGTGCATGAGATTCAGGGCTTGAGTTTCAGGGCATGATTTTCAGGGCAGGAGATTCAGGGCAGGTGTTTCAGTGCAGGAGTTTCTGGGCATGAGATTCAGGGCATGAGATTCAGGGTATGAGTTTCAGGATATGAGATTCATGGCATGAGTTTCACTGCAGGAGATTCAGGGCAGGAGTTTCAGGGTATGTGATTTAGGGCATGAGTTTCAGGGCATGAGATTCAGGGCATGAGTTTCAGTGCATGAGTTTGAGGGCAGGAGTTTCAGGGCATGAGATTTAGGGCATGAGTTTCAGGGCATGAGATTCAGGGCAGATATTTCAGGGCATGTAATTCAGGGCATGAGTTTCTGGGCAGCTGATTCAGGGCAGGAGTTTTAGGGCATGTGATTCAGGGCATGAGTTTCAGGGCATGAGTTTCAGTGCAGGAGTTTCAGGGCATGAGATTCAGGGCATGAATTTCAGGGCATGAGATTCAGGGCAGGTATTTCAGGGCATGTAATTCAGGGCATGAGTTTCTGGGCAGATGATTCAGGGCAGGAGTTTTAGGGCATGTGATTCTGGGCATGAGGTTCAGTGCATGACTTTCAGGGCAGGAGTTTCAGGGTTTGTGATTTAGGGCAAGAGTTTCAGGGCATGAGATTCAGGGCTTGAGTTTCAGGGCATGAGGTTCAGGGCATGAGTTTCAGGGCATGAGATTTTTGGGCATGAGTTTCAGTGCAGTTAATTGAGGGCATGAGATTCAGTGCACGAGTTTTAGAGCATGAGATTCAGGGCATGATTTTCAGGGCAGGAGATTCAGGGCAGGTGTTTAAGTGCAGGAGTTTCAGGGCACGAGATTCAGGGCATGAGATTCAGGGCATGAGTTTCAGGGCAGGAGTTTCAGGGCAGGAGTTTCAGGGCATGTGATTCAAGGCGTCAGTTTCAGGATATGAGATTCATGGCATGAGATTCAGTGCAGGTGTTTCAGGGGATGAGATTCAGGGCATGAGTTTCAGTGCATGAATTTGAGGGCAGGAGTTTCAAGGCATGAGATTAAAGGCATGAGTTTCAGTGCATGAGTTTGAGGGCAGGAGTTTCAGGGCATGAGATTCAGGGCATGAGTTTCAGGGCATGAGATTCAGGGCAGGTATTTCAGGGCATGTAATTCAGGGCATGAGTTTCTGGGCAGATGATTCAGGGCATTAGTTTTAGGGCATGTGGTTCAGGGCATGAGATTCAGTGCATGAGTTTCAGGGCAGGAGTTTCAGGGTATGTGATTTAGGGCATGAGTTTCAGGGCATTAGATTCAGGGCTTGAGTTTCAGGGCATGAGATTCAGGGCATGAGTTTCAGGGCATGAGATTCAGGGCATGAGTTTCAGTGCAGGAACTTGAGGGCATGAGATTCAGTGCACGAGTTTCAGAGCATGAGATTCAGCGCATGAGATTCAGGGCATGAATTTCAAGGCAGGAGATTCAGGGCAGGTGTTTCAGTGCAGGAGTTTCAGGGCATGAGATTCAGGGCATGAGATTCAGGGCATGAGTTTCAGGGCATGAGATTCAGGGTAGGTATTTCAGGGCATGTAATTTAGGGCATGAGTTTCTGGGCAGATGATTCAGGGCAGGAATTTTAGGGCATGTGATTCAGGGCATGAGTTTCAGTGCATGAGTTTCAGGGCATTAGTTTCAGGGTATGTGATTTAGGGCATGAGTTTCAGGGCATGAGATTCAGGGCTTGAGTTTCAGGGCATGAGGTTCAGGGCATGAGTTTCAGGGCATGAGATTCAGGGCATGAGTTTCAGTGCAGGAACTTGAGGGCATGAGATTCAGTGCACGAGTTTCAGAGCATGAGATTCAGGGCATGAGATTCAGGGCATGATTTTCAGGGCAGGAGATTCAGGGCAGGTGTTTCAGTGCAGGAGTTTCAGGGCATGAGATTCAGGGCATGAGATTCAGGGCATGAGTTTCAGGACAGGAGATTCAGGGCATGAGTTTCAGGGCATGAGTTTCAGGGCAGGAGTTTTAGGGCATGTGATTCTGGGCATGAGGTTCAGTGCATGACTTTCAGGGCAGGAGTTTCAGGGTTTGTGATTTAGGGCAAGAGTTTCAGGGCATGAGATTCAGGGCTTGAGTTTCAGGGCATGAGGTTCAGGGCATGAGTTTCAGGGCATGAGATTTTTGGGCATGAGTTTCAGTGCAGTTAATTGAGGGCATGAGATTCAGTGCACGAGTTTTAGAGCATGAGATTCAGGGCTTCATTTTCAGGGCAGGAGATTCAGGGCAGGTGTTTCAGTGCAGGAGTTTCAGGGCATGAGATTCAGAGCATGAGATTCAGGGCATGAGTTTCAGGACAGGAGATTCAGGGCATGAGTTTCAGGGCATGAGTTTCAGGGCATGAGTTTCAGGGCAGGAGTTTCAGGGCATGTGATTCAGGGCGTGAGTTTCAGGATATGAGATTCATGGCATGAGTTTAAGTGCATGAGTTTCAGGGCATGAGATTCAGGGCATGAGTTTCACGGTAGGTGATTCAGGGCAGGAGTTTCAGGACATGAGATTCAGGGCATGAGTTTCAGTGCAGGACCTTGAGGTCATGAGATTCAGTGCACGAGTTTCAGAGTGTGAGATTCAGGGCATGAGATTCAGGGCATGAGTTTCAAAGCAGGAGATTCAGGGCAGGTGTTTCAGTGCAGGAGTTTCAGGGCATGAGATCCAGGGCATGAGATTCAGGGCATGAGTTTTAGGACAGGAGATTCAGGGAATGAGTTTCAGGGCATGCGTTTCAAGGCAGGAGTTTCAGGGCATGAGATTCAGGGCATGAGTTTCAGGGCATGAGATTCAGGACAGGAGTTTCAAGGCATGAAATTCAGGGCTTGAGTTTCACTGCATGAGTTTGAGGGCAGGAGTTTCAGGGCATGAGATTCAGGGCATGAGTTTCAGGGCATCAGATTCAGGACAGGAATTTCAGGGCATGTAATTCAGGGCATGAGTTTCTGGGCAGATGATTCAGGGCAGGAGTTTTAGGGCATGTGATTCAGGGCATGAGTTTCAGTGCATGAGTTTCAGGGCAGGAGATTCAGGGTATGAGATTTAGGGCATGAGTTTCAGTGCATGAGATTCAGGGCTTGAGTTTCAGGGCATGATTTTCAGGGCAGGAGATTCAGGGCAGGTGTTTCAGTGCAGGAGTTTCTGGGCATGAGATTCAGGGCATGAGATTCAGGGTATGAGTTTCAGGATATGAGATTCATGGCATGAGTTTCACTGCAGGAGATTCAGGGCATGAGTTTCAGTGCATAAGTTTGAGGGCAGGAGTTTCAAGGCATGAGATTCAGGGCATGAGTTTCAGTGCATGAGTTTGAGGGCAGGAGTTTCAGGGCATGAGATTTAGGGCATGAGTTTCAGGGCATGAGATTCAGGGCAGATATTTCAGGGCATGTAATTCAGGGCATGAGTTTCTGGGCAGCTGATTCAGGGCAGGAGTTTTAGGGCATGTGATTCAGGGCATGAGTTTCAGGGCATGAGTTTCAGTGCAGGAGTTTCAGGGCATGAGATTCAGGGCATGAATTTCAGGGCATGAGATTCAGGGCAGGTATTTCAGGGCATGTAATTCAGGGCATGAGTTTCTGGGCAGATGATTCAGGGCAGGAGTTTTAGGGCATGTGATTCTGGGCATGAGGTTCAGTGCATGACTTTCAGGGCAGGAGTTTCAGGGTTTGTGATTTAGGGCAAGAGTTTCAGGGCATGAGATTCAGGGCTTGAGTTTCAGGGCATGAGGTTCAGGGCATGAGTTTCAGGGCATGAGATTTTTGGGCATGAGTTTCAGTGCAGTTAATTGAGGGCATGAGATTCAGAGCGTGAGATTCATGGCATGAGATTCAGGGCATGAGTTTCATGGCAGGAGATTCAGGGCAGGTGTTTCAGTGCAGGAGTTTCAGGGCATGAGATTCAGGGCATGAGATTCAGGGCATGAGTTTTAGGACAGGAGATTCAGGGCATGAGTTTCAGGGCATGAGTTTCAGGGCAGGAGTTTCAGGGCATGTGATTCAGGGCGTGAGTTTCAGGATATGAGATTCATGGCATGAGTTTCAGTGCAGGAGTTTCAGGGCATGAGATTCAGGGCATGAGTTTCAGGGTAGGTGATTCAGGGCAGGAGTTTCAGGACATGAGATTCAGGGCATGAGTTTCAGGGTAGGTGATTCAGGGCAGGAGTTTCAGGACATGAGATTCAGGGCATGAGTTTCAGTGCAGGAACTGAGGTCATGAGATTCAGTGCACGAGTTTCAAAGCATGAGATTCAGGTCATGAGATTCAGGGCATGAGTTTCAGGGCAGGAGATTCAGGGCAGGTGTTTCAGTGCAGGAGTTTCAGGGCATGAGATTCAGGGCATGAATTTCAGGGCATGAGTTTCAGGGCAGGAGTTTCAGGGCATGTAATTCAGGGCGTGAGTTTCAGGATTTGAGATTCATGGCATGAGTTTCAGTGCAGGAGTTTCAGGGCAGGAGTTTCAGGGCATGTAATTCAGGGCATGATTTTCTGGGCAGATGATTCAGGGCAGGAGTTTTAGGGCATGTGATTCAGGGCATTAGTTTCTGTGCATGAGTTTCAGTGCAGGAGTTTCAGGGCAAGAGATTCAGGGCATGAGTTTCAGGGCATGAGATTCAGGGCAGGTATTTCAGGGCATGTAATTCAGGGCATGAGTTTCTGGGCAGATGATTCAGGGCAGGAGTTTTAGGGCATGTGATTCAGGGCATGAGTTTCAGTGCATGAGTTTCAGGGCAGGAGTTTCAGGGTATGTGATTTAGGGCAAGAGTTTCAGGGCATGAGATTCAGGGCTTGAGTTTCAGGGCATGAGGTTCAGGGCATGAGTTTCAGGGCATGAGATTCAGGGCATGAGTTTCAGTGCAGTTAATTGAGGGCATGATATTCAGTGCACGAGTTTTAGAGCATGAGATTCAGGGCTTCATTTTCAGGGCAGGAGATTGAGGGCAGGTGTTTCAGTGCGGGAGTTTCAGGGCACGAGATTCAGGGCATGAGATTCAGGGCATGAGTTTCAGGGCATGAGTTTCAGGGCAGGAGTTTCAGGGCATGTGATTCAAGGCGTCAGTTTCAGGATATGAAATTCATGTCATGAGATTCAGTGCAGGTGTTTCAGGGCATGAGATTCAGGGCACGAGTTTCAGTGCATGAATTTGAGGGCAGGAGTTTCAAGGCATGAGATTCAGGGCATGAGTTTCAGTGCATGAGTTTGAGGGCAGGACTTTCAGGGCATGAGATTCAGGGCATGAGTTTCAGGGCATGAGATTCAGGGCAGGTATTTCAGGGCATGTAATTCAGGGCATGAGTTTCTAGGCAGATGATTCAGGGCATTAGTTTTAGGGCATGTGGTTCAGGGCATGAGATTCAGTGCATGAGTTTCAGGGCAGGAGTTTCAGGGTATGTGATTTAGGGCATGAGTTTCAGGGCATGAGATTCAGGGCTTGAGTTTCAGGGCATGAGGTTCAGGGCATGAGTTTCAGGGCATGAGATTCAGGGCATGAGTTTCAGTGCAGGAACTTGAGGGCATGAGATTCAGTGCACGAGTTTCAGAGCATGAGATTCAGGGCATGAGATTCAGGGCATGATTTTCAAGGCAGGAGATTCAGGGCAGGTGTTTCAGTGCAGGCGTTTCAGGGCACGAGATTCAGGGCATGAGATTCAGAGCATGAGTTTCAGGGCATGAGATTAAGGGTAGGTATTTCAGGGCATGTAATTTAGGGCATGAGTTTCTGGGCAGATGATTCAGGGCAGGAATTTTAGGGCATGTGATTCAGGGCATGAGTTTCAGTGCATGAGTTTCAGGGCAGTAGTTTCAGGGTATGTGATTTAGGGCATGAGTTACAGGGCATGAGATTCAGGGCTTGAGTTTCAGGGCATGAGGTTCAGGGCATGAGTTTCAGGGCATGAGATTCAGGGCATGAGTTTCAGTGCAGGAACTTGAGGGCATGAGATTCAGTGCACGAGTTTCAGAGCATGAGATTCAGGGCATGAGATTCAGGGCATGATTTTCAGGCCAGGAGATTCAGGGCAGGTGTTTCAGTGCAGGAGTTTCAGGGCATGAGATTCAGGGCAAGTGATTCAGGGCATGAGTTTCAGGACAGGAGATTCAGGGCATGAGTTTCAGGGCATGAGTTTCAGGGCATGAGTTTCAGGGCAGGAGTTTCAGGGCATGTGATTCAGGGCATGAGTTTCAGGGCATTAGTTTCAGTGCAGGAGTTTCAGGGCATGAGATTCAGGGCATGAATTTCAGGGCATGAGATTCAGGGCAGGTATTTCAGGGCATGTAATTCAGGGCATGAGTTTCTGGGCAGCTGATTCAGGGCAGGAGTTTTAGGGCATGTGATTCAGGGCTTGAGTTTCAGGGCATGAGGTTCAGGGCATGAGTTTCAGGGCATGAGATTCAGGGCATGAGTTTCAGTGCAGTTAATTGAGGGCATGAGATTCAGTGCACGAGTTTTAGAGCATGAGATTCAGGGCTTCATTTTCAGGGCAGGAGATTCAGGGCAGGTGTTTCAGTGCAGGAGTTTCAGGGCATGAGATTCAGAGCATGAGATTCAGGGCATGAGTTTCAGGACAGGAGATTCAGGGCATGAGTTTCAGGGCATGAGTTTCAGCGCATGAGTTTCAGGGCAGGAGTTTCAGGGCATGTGATTCAGGGCGTGAGTTTCAGGATATGAGATTCATGGCATGAGTTTAAGTGCAGGAGTTTCAGGGCATGAGATTCAGGGCATGAGTTTCACGGTAGGTGATTCAGGGCAGGAGTTTCAGGACATGAGATTCAGGGCATGAGTTTCAGTGCAGGACCTTGAGGTCATGAGATTCAGTGCACGAGTTTCAGAGTGTGAGATTCAGGGCATGAGATTCAGGGCATGAGTTTCAAAGCAGGAGATTCAGGGCAGGTGTTTCAGTGCAGGAGTTTCAGGGCATGAGATTCAGGGCATGAGATTCAGGGCATGACTTTTAGGACAGGAGATTCAGGGAATGAGTTTCAGGGCATGCGTTTCAAGGCAGGAGTTTCAGGGCATGTAATTCAGGGCGTGAGTTTCAGGATATGAGATTCATGGCATGAGTTTCAGTGCAGGAGTTTCAGGGCATGAGATTCAGGGCATGAGTTTCAGGGCATGAGATTCAGGACAGGAGTTTCAAGGCATGAAATTCAGGGCTTGAGTTTCACTGCATGAGTTTGAGGGCAGGAGTTTCAGGGCATGAGATTCAGGGCATGAGTTTCAGGGCATCAGATTCAGGACAGGAATTTCAGGGCATGTAATTCAGGGCATGAGTTTCTGGGCAGATGATTCAGGGCAGGAGTTTTAGGGCATGTGATTCAGGGCATGAGTTTCAGTGCATGAGTTTCAGGGCAGGAGATTCAGGGTATGAGATTTAGGGCATGAGTTTCAGTGCATGAGATTCAGGGCTTGAGTTTCAGGGCATGATTTTCAGGGCAGGAGATTCAGGGCAGGTGTTTCAGTGCAGGAGTTTCTGGGCATGAGATTCAGGGCATGAGATTCAGGGCATGAGTTTCAGGATATGAGATTCATGGCATGAGTTTCACTGCAGGAGATTCAGGGCATGAGTTTCAGTGCATAAGTTTGAGGGCAGGAGTTTCAAGGCATGAGATTCAGGGCATGAGTTTCAGTGCATGAGTTTGAGGGCAGGAGTTTCAGGGCATGAGATTTAGGGCATGAGTTTCAGGGCATGAGATTCAGGGCAGATATTTCAGGGCATGTAATTCAGGGCATGAGTTTCTGGGCAGCTGATTCAGGGCAGGAGTTTTAGGGCATGTGATTCAGGGCATGAGTTTCAGTGCAGGAGTTTCAGGGCATGAGATTCAGGGCATGAATTTCAGGGCATGAGATTCAGGGCAGGTATTTCAGGGCATGTAATTCAGGGCATGAGTTTCTGGGCAGATGATTCAGGGCAGGAGTTTTAGGGCATGTGATTCTGGGCATGAGGTACAGTGCATGACTTTCAGGGCAGGAGTTTCAGGGTTTGTGATTTAGGGCAAGAGTTTCAGGGCATGAGATTCAGGGCTTGAGTTTCAGGGCATGAGGTTCAGGGCATGAGTTTCAGGGCATGAGATTTTTGGGCATGAGTTTCAGTGCAGTTAATTGAGGGCATGAGATTCAGTGCACGAGTTTTAGAGCATGAGATTCAGGGCATGATTTTCAGGGCAGGAGATTCAGGGCAGGTGTTTAAGTGCAGGAGTTTTCAGGGCACGAGATTCAGGGCATGAGATTCAGGGCATGAGTTTCAGGGCATGAGTTTCAGAGCAGGAGTTTCAGGGCATGTGATTCAAGGCGTCAGTTTCAGGATATGAGATTCATGGCATGAGATTCAGTGCAGGTGTTTCAGGGGATGAGATTCAGGGCATGAGTTTCGGTGCATGAATTTGAGGGCAGGAGTTTCAAGGCATGAGATTAAAGGCATGAGTTTCAGTGCATGAGTTTGAGGGCAGGAGTTTCAGGGCATGAGATTCAGGGCATGAGTTTCAGGGCATGAGATTCAGGGCAGGTATTTCAGGGCATGTAATTCAGGGCATGAGTTTCTGGGCAGATGATTCAGGGCATTAGTTTTAGGGCATGTGGTTCAGGGCATGAGATTCAGTGCATGAGTTTCAGGGCAGGAGTTTCAGGGTATGTGATTTATTGCATGAGTTTCAGGGCATGAGATTCAGGGCTTGAGTTTCAGGGCATGAGATTCAGGGCATGAGTTTCAGGGCATGAGATTCAGGGCATGAGTTTCAGGGCATGAGTTTCAGGGCAGGAGTTTCAGGGAATGTGATTCAGGGCGTGAGTTTCAGGATATGAGATTCATGGCATGAGTTTCAGTGCAGGAGTTTCAGCGCATGAGATTCAGGGCATGAGTTTCAGGGTAGGTGATTCAGGGCAGGAGTTTCAGGACATGAGATTCAGGGCATGAGTTTCAGTGCAGGACCTTGAGGTCATGAGATTCAGTGCACGAGTTTCAGAGCGTGAGATTCAGGGCATGAGATTCAGGGCATGAGTTTCAAAGCAGGAGATTCAGGGCAGGTGTTTCAGTGCAGGAGTTTCAGGGCATGAGATTCAGGGCATGAGATTCAGGGCATGAGTTTTAGGACAGGAGATTCAGGGAATGAGTTTCAGGGCATGCGTTTCAAGGCAGGAGTTTCAGGGCATGTAATTCAGGGCGTGAGTTTCAGGATATGAGATTCATGGCATGAGTTTCAGTGCAGGAGTTTCAGGGCATGAGATTCAGGGCATGATTTTCAGGGCATGAGATTCAGGACAGGAGTTTCAAGGCATGAAATTCAGGGCTTGAGTTTCACTGCATGAGTTTGAGGGCAGGAGTTTCAGGGCATGAGATTCAGGGCATGAGTTTCAGGGCATGAGATTCAGGGCAGGAATTTCAGAGCATGTAATTCAGGGCATGAGTTTCTGGGCAGATGATTCAGGGCAGGAGTTTTAGGGCATGTGATTCAGGGCATGAGTTTCAGGACATGATTTTCAGGGCATGAGATTCAGGGCTTGAGTTTCAGGGCATGAAGTTCAGGGCATGAGTTTCAGGGCATGAGATTCAGGGCAGGTGTTTCAGTGCAGGAGTTTCAGGGCATGTGATTCAGGGCGTAAATTTCAGGATATGAGATTCATGGCATGAGATCAGTGCAGGTGATTCAGGACAGGAGTTTCAAGGCATGAGATTCAGGGCATGAGTTTCACTCCATGAGTTTGAGGGCAGGAGTTTCAGGGCACGAGATTCAGGGCATGAGTTTCAGGGCATGAGATTCAGGGCAGGAATTTCAGGGCATGTAATTCAGGGCATGAGTTTCTGGGCAGATGATTCAGGGCAGGAGTTTTAGGGCATGTGATTCAGGGCATGAGTTTCAGTGCAGGAACTTGAGGTCATGAGATTCAGTGCACGAGATTCAGAGCGTGAGATTCATGGCATGAGATTCAGGGCATGAGTTTCATGGCAGGAGATTCAGGGCAGGTGTTTCAGTGCAGGAGTTTCAGGGCATGAGATTCAGGGCATGAGATTCAGGGCATGAGTTTTAGGACAGGAGATTCAGGGCATGAGTTTCAGGGCATGAGTTTCAGGGCAGGAGTTTCAGGGCATGTGATTCAGGGCGTGAGTTTCAGGATATGAGATTCATGGCATGAGTTTCAGTGCAGGAGTTTCAGGGCATGAGATTCAGGGCATGAGTTTCAGGGTAGGTGATTCAGGGCAGGAGTTTCAGGACATGAGATTCAGGGCATGAGTTTCAGTGCAGGAACTGAGGTCATGAGATTCAGTGCACGAGTTTCAAAGCATGAGATTCAGGTCATGAGATTCAGGGCATGAGTTTCAGGGCATGAATTTCAGGGCATGAGTTTCAGGGCAGGAGTTTCAGGGCATGTAATTCAGGGCGTGAGTTTCAGGATTTGAGATTCATGGCATGAGTTTCAGTGCAGGAGTTTCAGGGCAGGAGTTTCAGGGCATGTAATTCAGGGCATGATTTTCTGGGCAGATGATTCAGGGCAGGAGTTTTAGGGCATGTGATTCAGGGCATTAGTTTCTGTGCATGAGTTTCAGTGCAGGAGTTTCAGGGCAAGAGATTCAGGGCATGAGTTTCAGGGCATGAGATTCAGGGCAGGTATTTCAGGGCATGTAATTCAGGGCATGAGTTTCTGGGCAGATGATTCAGGGCAGGAGTTTTAGGGCATGTGATTCAGGGCATGAGTTTCAGTGCATGAGTTTCAGGGCAGGAGTTTCAGGGTATGTGATTTAGGGCAAGAGTTTCAGGGCATGAGATTCAGGGCTTGAGTTTCAGGGCATGAGGTTCAGGGCATGAGTTTCAGGGCATGAGATTCAGGGCATGAGTTTCAGTGCAGGAACTTGAGGGCATGAGATTCAGTGCACGAGTTTCAGAGCATGAGATTCAGGGCATGAGATTCAGGGCATGATTTTCAGGCCAGGAGATTCAGGGCAGGTGTTTCAGTGCAGGAGTTTCAGGGCATGAGATTCAGGGCAAGAGATTCAGGGCATGAGTTTCAGGACAGGAGATTCAGGG
>NW_027274942.1:0-74840 GCF_030028105.1 Mobula birostris
ACACAAAACCACTGTTGTCCTCCCCATCTACCTATATAAAACCAGTGCCGTCCTCTCTATCTCTCTACATAAAACCAGTGCCGTCCTACCCATCTATCTACATAAAACCAGTGTCGTCCACCCCATCTATCTACATAAAATCAGTGCCATCCTACTCATCTATCTACATAAAACCAGTGCCATCCTCCCCATCTATCTACATAAAACCAGTGCCGTCCTACCCATCTATCTACGTAAAACCAGTGCCGTGTTCTCAATCTCTCTACATAAAACCAGTGCCATCCTCCCCATCTCTCTAAATAAAACCTGTGCCGTCCTACCCACCCGTCTGCATAAAACCAGTGCCATCCTCCCCATCTAACTACATAATACCAGTGCAGTCCTCTCCATCTCTCTACATAAAACCAGTGCCGTCCTACCCATCTATCTACGTAAAACCAGTGTCGTCCACCCCATCTGTCTACATAAAACCAGGGCTGTCCTCCCCATCTGTCAACATAAAACCACTGCCGTCCCACCCATCTATCTACATAAAACCAGTCCTGTCCTCTCCATCTCTCTACATAAAACCAGTGCCACCCTACCCATCTATATACATAATACCAGTGCCGTACTCTCCATTTCTCTCATAAAACCAGTACCTTCCTCCCCATCTGTCTGCATAAAACCAGTGTCGTCCTCCCCATCTATCTAGATAAAACCACTGCCGTCGTACCCAACGAACTAGATAAAACCAGTGCCATCCTCCCCATGTAACTACATAATACCAGTGCCGTCCTCTCCATCTCTCTACATAAAACCAGTGCCATCTTCCTCATCTATTTACATAAGACCAGTGCCGTGCTACTGATCCATCAACATAAAACCAGTGCCATCCACCCCATCTCTCTAAATAAAACCAGTGCCGTCCTACCCACCCGTCTACATAAAACCAGTGCCATCCTACCCATCTAACTACATAAAGCCTGCGCCATCCTCCCCAACTAAGTACATAAAACCAGTGTCATCCTCCCCATCTATCCACATAAAACCAGTGCCGTCCTCCCCATCTATCTATATAAAACTAGTGCCATCCTTTCCATCTCTCTACATAATACCAGTGCCGTCCTCCCCATCTAACTACATAAAACAAGTGCCGTCCTCCCCATCTGTCTCCGTAAACGCAGTGTCGTCCTCCCCATCGCTCTACATAAAACCACTGCCGTCCTCCCCATCTATCTACATAAGACCAGTGCTGTCTTTCGCATCTATCTACTTAAAAGCAGTGCCGTACTCCCCATCTAACTACATAAAACAAGTGCTGTCCTACCCATATATCTACATAAAACCAGTGCCGTCCTACCCATCTATCTACATAAAACCAGTGCCGTGCTACTGATCCATCAATATAAAACCAGTGCCATCCACCCCATCTCTCTAAATAAAATCAGTGCCGTCCTACCCAGCCGTCTACATAAAACCAGTGCCATCCTACCCATCTAACTACATAAAACCAGTGTCGTCCTCCCCATGTATCTAGATAAAACCACTGCCGTCGTACCCAAGGAACTAGATAAAACCAGTGCCACCCTCCCCATGTAACTACATAATACCAGTGCCGTCCTCCCCATCTCTCTACATAAAACCAGTGCCATCCTCTCCATCTCTCAACATAAAACCAGTGCCGTTCTACCCATCTATCAACATAAAACCAGTACCGTCCACCCCATCTATCTACATAAAACCAGGGCCCGTCCTCTGCATCTCATTACATAAATCCAGTCCCGTCCTCCACATCTCTCTACATAAAACCAGTGCCGTCCTCCCCATCTATCTACATAAAACCAGTGCCATCCTACCCATCTATCTATATAAAACCAGTGCCGTCCTCCCCATCAATCTACAAAAAACCAGTACTGCCCACCCATCTATCTACATAAAACCAGTGCCATCCTCCCCATCTATCTACATAAAACCAGTGCCGTCCTACCCAACTATCTAGAGAAAACCAGTGCCGTCCTCCCCATCTATCTACAAAAAAACCAGTGCCATCCTACCCATCTCTCTATATAAAACCAGTGCCGTCCTCTCCAGCTCTCTACATAAAACCAGTGCCGTTCTCCCCATCTATCTACATAAAACCAGTGTCGTCCTCCCCCATCTATCTAGATAAAACCACTGCCATCCTACCCATCTAACTAGATAAAACCAGTGCCATCCTCCCCATGTAACTACATAAAACCAGTGCCGTCCTTTCCAACTCTCTACATAAAACCAGTGCCATCCTCCCCATGTAACTACATAAAACCAGTGCCGTCCTTTCCATCTCTCTACATAAAACCAGTGTTGTCCTCCCAATCTAACTACATAAAACCAGTGCCGTCCTACCCAACTAACTACATAAAAGCAGTGCTTTCCTACCCATCTACCTACATAAAACAAATGCCGTCCTCCCCATCTGTCTGCATAAAACCATTGCCGTCCTCCCCATCTATCTGCATAAAACCATTGCCGTCCTCCCCATCTATCTGCATAAAACAAATGCCGTCCTCCCCATCTGTCTGCATAAAAGCAGCGTCGTCCTCCCCATCTCTCTACATAAAAGCAGTGTCGTCCTCCCCATCTCTCTACATAAAACCAGTGTCATCCTCCCCATCTCTCTACATAAAATCAGTGCCGTCCTCTCCATCTCTCTACATAAAACCAGTGCCGACCTTTCCATCTATCTACACAAAACCACTGTTGTCCTCCCCATCTACCTATATAAAACCAGTGCCATCCTCTCTATCTCTCTACATAAAACCAGTGCCGTCCTACCCATCTATCTACATAAAACCAGTGTCGTCCACCCCATCTATCTACATAAAATCAGTGCCATCCTACTCATCTATCTACATAAAACCAGTGCCATCCTCCCCATCTATCTACATAAAACCAGTGCCGTCCTACCCATCTATCTACGTAAAACCAGTGCCGTGTTCTCAATCTCTCTACATAAAACCAGTGCCATCCTCCCCATCTCTCTAAATAAAACCTGTGCCGTCCTACCCACCCGTCTGCATAAAACCAGTGCCATCCTCCCCATCTAACTACATAATACCAGTGCAGTCCTCTCCATCTCTCTACATAAAACCAGTGCCGTCCTACCCATCTATCTACATAAAACCAGTGTCGTCCACCCCATCTGTCTACATAAAACCAGGGCTGTCCTCCCCATCTGTCAACATAAAACCACTGCCGTCCCACCCATCTATCTACATAAAACCAGTCCTGTCCTCTCCATCTCTCTACATAAAACCAGTGCCACCCTACCCATCTATATACATAATACCAGTGCCGTACTCTCCATTTCTCTCATAAAACCAGTACCTTCCTCCCCATCTGTCTGCATAAAACCAGTGTCGTCCTCCCCATCTATCTAGATAAAACCACTGCCGTCGTACCCAACGAACTAGATAAAACCAGTGCCATCCTCCCCATGTAACTACATAATACCAGTGCCGTCCTCTCCATCTCTCTACATAAAACCAGTGCCATCTTCCTCATCTATTTACATAAGACCATTGCCGTCTTACCCATCTATGTACATAAAACCAGTGCCGTGCTACTGATCCATCAACATAAAACCAGTGCCATCCACCCCATCTCTCTAAATAAAACCAGTGCCGTCCTACCCACCCGTCTACATAAAACCAGTGCCATCCTACCCATCTAACTACATAAAGCCTGCGCCATCCTCCCCAACTAAGTACATAAAACCAGTGTCATCCTCCCCATCTATCTACATAAAACCAGTGCCGTCCTCCCCATCTATCTATATAAAACTAGTGCCATCCTTTCCATCTCTCTACATAATACCAGTGCCGTCCTCCCCATCTAACTACATAAAACAAGTGCCGTCCTCCCCATCTGTCTCCGTAAACGCAGTGTCGTCCTCCCCATCGCTCTACATAAAACCACTGCCGTCCTCCCCATCTATCTACATAAGACCAGTGCTGTCTTTCCCATCTATCTACTTAAAAGCAGTGCCGTACTCCCCATCTAACTACATAAAACAAGTGCTGTCCTACCCATATATCTACATAAAACCAGTGCCGTCCTACCCATCTATCTACATAAAACCAGTGCCGTGCTACTGATCCATCAACATAAAACCAGTGCCATCCACCCCATCTCTCTAAATAAAATCAGTGCCGTCCTACCCAACCGTCTACATAAAACCAGTGCCATCCTACCCATCTAACTACATAAAACCAGTGTCGTCCTCCCCATGTATCTAGATAAAACCACTGCCGTCGTACCCAACGAACTAGATAAAACCAGTGCCACCCTACCCATGTAACTACATAATACCAGTGCCGTCCTCCCCATCTCTCTACATAAAACCAGTGCCATCCTCTCCATCTCTCAACATAAAACCAGTGCCGTTCTACCCATCTATCAACATAAAACCAGTACCGTCCACCCCATCTATCTACATAAAACCAGGGCCCGTCCTCTGCATCTCATTACATAAACCCAGTGCCGTCCTCCACATCTCTCTACATAAAACCAGTGCCGTCCTCCCCATCTATCTACATAAAACCAGTGCCATCCTACCCATCTATCTATATAAAACCAGTGCCGTCCTCCCCATCAATCTACAAAAAACCAGTACTGCCCACCCATCTATCTACATAAAACCAGTGCCATCCTCCCCATCTATCTACATAAAACCAGTGCCGTCCTACCCAACTATCTAGAGAAAACCAGTGCCGTCCTCCCCATCTATCTACAAAAAAACCAGTGCCATCCTACCCATCTCTCTATATAAAACCAGTGCCGTCCTCTCCAGCTCCCTACATAAAACCAGTGCCGTTCTCCCCATCTATCTACATAAAACCAGTGTCGTCCTCCCCATCTATCTAGATAAAACCACTGCCATCCTACCCATCTAACTAGATAAAACCAGTGCCATCCTCCCCATGTAACTACATAAAACCAGTGCCGTCCTTTCCATCTCTCTACATAAAACCAGTGCCATCCTCCCCATGTAACTACATAAAACCAGTGCCGTCCTTTCCATCTCTCTACATAAAACCAGTGTTGTCCTCCCAATCTAACTACATAAAACCAGTGCCGTCCTACCCATCTAACTACATAAAAGCAGTGCTGTCCTACCCATCTACCTACATAAAACAAATGCCGTCCTCCCCATCTGTCTGCATAAATCCATTGCCGTCCTCCCCATCTATCTGCATAAAACAAATGCCGTCCTCCCCATCTGTCTGCATTAAAACAGCGTTGTCCTCCCCATCTCTCTACATAAAAGCAGTGTCGTCCTCCCCATCTCTCTACATAAAACCAGTGTCGTCCTCCCCGTCTCCCTACATAAAATCAGTGCCGTCCTCTCCATCTCTCTACATAAAACCAGTGCCGACCGTTCCACCTATCTACACAAAACCACTGTTGTCCTCCCCATCTACCTATATAAAACCAGTGCCGTCCTCTCTATCTCTCTACATAAAACCAGTGCCGTCCTACATATCTATCTACATAAAACCAGTGTCGTCCACCCCATCTATCTACATAAAATCAGTACCATCCTACTCATCTATCTACATAAAACCAGTGCCATCCTCCCCATCTATCTACATAAAACCAGTGCCGTCCTACCCATCTATCTACGTAAAACCAGTGCCGTGTTCTCAATCTCTCTACATAAAACCAGTGCAGTCCTCTCCATCTCTCTACATAAAACCAGTGCCGTCCTACCCATCTATCTACATAAAACCAGTGTCGTCCTACACATCTATCTACATAAAACCAGTGTCGTCCACCCCATCTGTCTACATAAAATCAGTGCCATCCTACTCATCTATCTACATAAAACCAGTGCCATCCTCCCCATCTATCTACATAAAACCAGTGCCGTCCTACCCACCCGTCTGCATAAAACCAGTGCCATCCTCCCCATCTAACTACATAATACCAGTGCAGTCCTCTCCATCTCTCTAGATAAAACCAGTGCCGTCCTACCCATCTATCTACATAAAACCAGTGTCGTCCACCCTATCTGTCTACATAAAACCAGGGCCGTCCTCCCCATCTGTCAACATAAAACCACTGCCGTCCCACCCATCTATCTACATAAAACCAGCCCTGTCCTCTCCATCTCTCTACATAAAACCAGTGCCACCCTACCCATCTATATACATAATACCAGTGCCGTACTCTCCATTTCTCTCATAAAACCAGTACCTTCCTCCCCATCTGTCTGCATAAAACTAGTGTCGTCCTCCCCATCTATCTAGATAAAACCACTGCCGTCGTACCCAACGAACTAGATAAAACCAGTGCCATCCTCCCCATGTAACTACATAATACCAGTGCCGTCCTCTCCAACTCTCTACATAAAACCAGTGCCATCTTCCTCATCTATTTACATAAGACCATTGCCGTCTTACCCATCAATGTACATAAAACCAGTGCCGTGCTACTGATCCATCAACATAAAACCAGTGCCATCCACCCCATCTCTCTAAATAAAACCAGTGCTGTCCTCTCCATCTCTCCACATAAAACCAGTGTCGTCCTACCCATCTATCTACATAAAACCAGTGTCATCCTACCCATCTAACTACATAAAACCAGTGCCACCCTACCCATCTATATACATAATACCAGTGCCGTACTCTCCATCTCTCTCATAAAACCAGTGCCGTTTTCCCCATCTGTCTGCATAAAACCATTGTCGTCCTCCCCATCTCTCTACATAAAACCAGTGCCATCCTACCCATCTATCTACATAAAACCAGTGCCGTCCTCCCCATCAATCTACAAAAAACCAGTACTGCCCACCCATCTATCTACATAAAACCAGTGCCATCCTCCCCATCTATCTACATAAAACCAGTGCCGTCCTACCCATCTATCTAGAGAAAACCAGTGCCGTCCTCCCCATCTATCTACAAAAAAACCAGTGCCATCCTACCCATCTCTCTATATAAAACCAGTGCCGTCCTCTCCATCTCTCTACATAAAACCAGTGCCGTCCTTTCCATCTCTCTACATAAAACCAGTGTTGTCCTCCCAATCTAACTACATAAAACCACTGCCGTCCTACCCATCTAACTATATAAAAGCAGTGCTGTCCTACCCATCTAACTACATAAAACAAATGCCTTCCTCCCCATCTGTCTGCATAAAACCATTGCCGTCCTCCCCATCTATCTGCATAAAACAAATGCCGTCCTCCCCATCTGTCTGCATAAAAGCAGCGTCGTCCTCCCCATCTCTCTACATAAAACCAGTGTCGTCCTCCCCGTCTCTCTACATAAAACGAGTGTCGTCCTCCCCATCTCTCTACATAAAAGCAGTGTCGTCCTCCCCATCTCTCTACATAAAACCAGTGTCGTCCTCCCCGTCTCTCTACATAAAATCAGTGCCGTCCTCTCCATCTCTCTACATAAAACCAGTGCCGACCTTTCCATCTATCTACACAAAACCACTGTTGTCCTCCCCATCTACCTATATAAAACCAGTGCCGTCCTCTCTATCTCTCTACATAAAACCAGTGCCGTCCTACCCATCTATCTACATAAAACCAGTGTCGTCCACCCCATCTATCTACATAAAATCAGTGCCATCCTACTCATCTATCTACATAAAAGCAGTGCCATCCTCCCCATCTATCTACATAAAACCAGTGCCGTCCTACCCATCTATCTACGTAAAACCAGTGCCGTGTTCTCAATCTCTCTACATAAATCCAGTGCCATCCTCCCCATCTCTCTAAATAAAACCTGTGCCGTCCTACCCACCCGTCTGCATAAAACCAGTGCCATCCTCCCCATCTAACTACATAATACCAGTGCAGTCCTCTCCATCTCTCTACATAAAACCAGTGCCGTCCTACCCATCTATCTACATAAAACCAGTGTCGTCCACCCCATCTGTCTACATAAAACCAGGGCCGTCCTCCCCATCTGTCAACATAAAACCACTGCCGTCCCACCCATCTATCTACATAAAACCAGTCCTGTCCTCTCCATCTCTCTACATAAAACCAGTGCCACCCTACCCATCTATATACATAATACCAGTGCCGTACTCTCCATTTCTCTCATAAAACCAGTACCTTCCTCCCCATCTGTCTGCATAAAACCAGTGTCGTCCTCCCCATCTATCTAGATAAAAACACTGCCGTTGTACCCAACGAACTAGATAAAACCAGTGCCATCCTCCCCATGTAACTACATAAAACCAGTGCCGTCCTCTCCATCTCTCTACATAAAACCAGTGCCGTCCTCCCCATCTATCTACATAAAACCAGTGCCGTCCTACCCATCTATCTACATAAAACCAGTGCCGTCCTACCCATCTATCTACATAAACCCAGTGCCGTCCTCCCTTTCTAACTACACAAAACCAGTGCTGTTCTACCCATCTCTCTACATAAAATCAGTGCCACCCTACCCATCTATATACATAATACCAGTGCCGTACTCTCCATTTCTCTCATAAAACCAGTACCTTCCTCCCCATCTGTCTGCATAAAACCAGTGTCGTCCTCCCCATCTATCTAGATAAAACCAGTGCCATCCTCCCCATGTAACTACATAATACCAGTGCCGTCCTCTCCATCTCTCTGCATAAAACCAGTGCCATCTTCCTCATCTATTTACATAAGACCATTGCCGTCTTACCCATCTATGTACATAAAACCAGTGCCGTGCTACTGATCCATCAACATAAAACCAGTGCCATCCACCCCATCTCTCTAAATAAAACCAGTGCCGTCCTACCCACCCGTCTACATAAAACCAGTGCCATCCTACCCATCTAACTACATAAAGCCTGTGCCGTCCTCCCCAACTAAGTGCATAAAACCAGTGTCATCCTCCCCATCTATCTACATAAAACCAGTGCCGTCCTCCCCATCTATCTATATAAAACTAGTGCCATCCTTTCCATCTCTCTACATAATACCAGTGCCGTCCTCCCCATCTAACTACATAAAACAAGTGCCGTCCTCCCCATCTGTCTCCGTAAACGCAGTGTCGTCCTCCCCATCGCTCTACATAAAACCACTGCCGTCCTCCCCATCTATCTACATAAGACCAGTGCTGTCTTTCCCATCTATCTACTTAAAAGCAGTGCCGTACTCCCCATCTAACTACATAAAACAAGTGCTGTCCTACCCATATATCTACATAAAACCAGTGCCGTCCTACCCATCTATCTACATAAAACCAGTGCCGTGCTACTGATCCATCAACATAAAACCAGTGCCATCAACCCCATCTCTCTGAATAAAATCAGTGCCGTCCTACCCAACTGTCTACATAAAACCAGTGCCGACCTTTCCATCTATCTACACAAAACCACTGTTGTCCTCCCCATCTACCTATATAAAACCAGTGCCGTCCTCTCTATCTCTCTACATAAAACCAGTGCCATCCTACCCATCTAACTACATAAAACCAGTGCCGTCCTCCCCATCTGTCTGCATAAAACCAGTGCCGTCCTTTCCATCTCTCTACATATAACGAATGTTGTCCTCCCCATCTACCTATATAAAACCAGTGCCATCCTTTCCATCTCTCTACATAATACCAGTGCCGTACTCCCCATCTAACTACATAAAACAAGTGCTGTCCTACCCATATATCTACATAAAACCAGTGCCGTCCTCTCTATCTCTCTACATAAAAACAGTGCCGTCCTACCCATCTATCTACATAAAACCAGTGTCGTCCACCCCATCTGTCTACATAAAACCAGGGCCGTCCTCCCCATCTGTCAACATAAAACCAATGCCGTCCCACCCATCTATCTACATAAAACCAGCCCTGTCCTCTCCATCTCTCTACATAAAACCAGTGCCACCCTACCCATCTATATACATAATACCAGTGCCGTACTCTCCATTTCTCTCATAAAACCAGTACCTTCCTCCCCATCTGTCTGCATAAAACTAGTGTCGTCCTCCCCATCTATCTAGATAAAACCACTGCCGTCGTACCCAACGAACTAGATAAAACCAGTGCCATCCTCCCCATGTAACTACATAATACCAGTGCCGTCCTCTCCAACTCTCTACATAAAACCAGTGCCATCTTCCTCATCTATTTACATAAGACCATTGCCGTCTTACCCATCAATGTACATAAAATCAGTGCCGTGCTACTGATCCATCAACATAAAACCAGTGCCATCCACCCCATCTCTCTAAATAAAACCAGTGCTGTCCTCTCCATCTCTCCACATAAAACCAGTGTCGTCCTACCCATCTATCTACATAAAACCAGTGTCATCCTACCCATCTAACTACATAAAACCAGTGCCACCCTACCCATCTATATACATAATACCAGTGCCGTACTCTCCATCTCTCTCATAAAACCAGTGCCGTTTTCCCCATCTGTCTGCATAAAACCATTGTCGTCCTCCCCATCTCTCTACATAAAACCAGTGCCATCCTACCCATCTATCTACATAAAACCAGTGCCGTCCTCCCCATCAATCTACAAAAAACCAGTACTGCCCACCCATCTATCTACATAAAACCAGTGCCATCCTCCCCATCTATCTACATAAAACCAGTGCCGTCCTACCCATCTATCTAGAGAAAACCAGTGCCGTCCTCCCCATCTATCTACAAAAAAACCAGTGCCATCCTACCCATCTCTCTATGTAAAACCAGTGCCGTCCTCTCCATCTCTCTACATAAAACCAGTGCCGTCCTTTCCATCTCTCTACATAAAACCAGTGTTGTCCTCCCAATCTAACTACATAAAACCACTGCCGTCCTACCCATCTAACTATATAAAAGCAGTGCTGTCCTACCCATCTACCTACATAAAACAAATGCCTTCCTCCCCATCTGTCTGCATAAAACCATTGCCATCCTCCCCATCTATCTGCATAAAACAAATGCCGTCCTCCCCATCTGTCTGCATAAAAGCAGCGTCGTCCTCCCCATCTCTCTACATAAAAGCAGTGTCGTCCTCCCCATCTCTCTACATAAAACCAGTGTCGTCCTCCCCGTCTCTCTACATAAAATCAGTGCCGTCCTCTCCATCTCTCTACATAAAACCAGTGCCGACCTTTCCATCTATCTACACAAAACCACTGTTGTCCTCCCCATCTACCTATATAAAACCAGTGCCGTCCTCTCTATCTCTCTACATAAAACCAGTGCCGTCCTACCCATCTATCTACATAAAACCAGTGTCGTCCACCCCATCTATCTACATAAAATCAGTGCCATCCTACTCATCTATCTACATAAAAGCAGTGCCATCCTCCCCATCTATCTACATAAAACCAGTGCCGTCCTACCCATCTATCTACGTAAAACCAGTGCCGTGTTCTCAATCTCTCTACATAAATCCAGTGCCATCCTCCCCATCTCTCTAAATAAAACCTGTGCCGTCCTACCCACCCGTCTGCATAAAACCAGTGCCATCCTCCCCATCTAACTACATAATACCAGTGCAGTCCTCTCCATCTCTCTACATAAAACCAGTGCCGTCCTACCCATCTATCTACATAAAACCAGTGTCGTCCACCCCATCTGTCTACATAAAACCAGGGCCGTCCTCCCCATCTGTCAACATAAAACCACTGCCGTCCCACCCATCTATCTACATAAAACCAGTCCTGTCCTCTCCATCTCTCTACATAAAACCAGTGCCACCCTACCCATCTATATACATAATACCAGTGCCGTACTCTCCATTTCTCTCATAAAACCAGTACCTTCCTCCCCATCTGTCTGCATAAAACCAGTGTCGTCCTCCCCATCTATCTAGATAAAAACACTGCCGTTGTACCCAACGAACTAGATAAAACCAGTGCCATCCTCCCCATGTAACTACATAAAACCAGTGCCGTCCTCTCCATCTCTCTACATAAAACCAGTGCCGTCCTCCCCATCTATCTACATAAAACCAGTGCCGTCCTACCCATCTATCTACATAAAACCAGTGCCGTCCTACCCATCTATCTACATAAACCCAGTGCCGTCCTCCCTTTCTAACTACACAAAACCAGTGCTGTTCTACCCATCTCTCTACATAAAATCAGTGCCACCCTACCCATCTATATACATAATACCAGTGCCGTACTCTCCATTTCTCTCATAAAACCAGTACCTTCCTCCCCATCTGTCTGCATAAAACCAGTGTCGTCCTCCCCATCTATCTAGATAAAACCAGTGCCATCCTCCCCATGTAACTACATAATACCAGTGCCGTCCTCTCCATCTCTCTGCATAAAACCAGTGCCATCTTCCTCATCTATTTACATAAGACCATTGCCGTCTTACCCATCTATGTACATAAAACCAGTGCCGTGCTACTGATCCATCAACATAAAACCGGTGCCATCCACCCCATCTCTCTAAATAAAACCAGTGCCGTCCTACCCACCCGTCTACATAAAACCAGTGCCATCCTACCCATCTAACTACATAAAGCCTGTGCCGTCCTCCCCAACTAAGTACATAAAACCAGTGTCATCCTCCCCATCTATCTACATAAAACCAGTGCCGTCCTCCCCATCTATCTATATAAAACTAGTGCCATCCTTTCCATTACTCTACATAATACCAGTGCCGTCCTCCCCATCTAACTACATAAAACAAGTGCCGTCCTCCCCATCTGTCTCCGTAAACGCAGTGTCGTCCTCCCCATCGCTCTACATAAAACCACTGCCGTCCTCCCCATCTATCTACATAAGACCAGTGCTGTCTTTCCCATCTATCTACTTAAAAGCAGTGCCGTACTCCCCATCTAACTACATAAAACAAGTGCTGTCCTACCCATATATCTACATAAAACCAGTGCCGTCCTACCCATCTATCTACATAAAACCAGTGCCGTGCTACTGATCCATCAACATAAAACCAGTGCCATCCACCCCATCTCTCTAAATAAAATCAGTGCCGTCCTACCCAACCGTCTACATAAAACCAGTGCCATCCTACCCATCTAACTACATAAAACCAGTGTCGTCCTCCCCATGTATCTAGATAAAACCACTGCCGTCGTACCCAACGAACTAGATAAAACCAGTGCCACCCTCCCCATGTAACTACATAATACCAGTGCCGTCCTCTCCATCTCTCTACATAAAACCAGTGCCGTCCTTTCCATCTCTCTACATAAAACCAGTGTTGTCCTCCCAATCTAACTACATAAAACCACTGCCGTCCTACCCATCTAACTATATAAAAGCAGTGCTGTCCTACCCATCTACCTACATAAAACAAATGCCTTCCTCCCCATCTGTCTGCATAAAACCATTGCCGTCCTCCCCATCTATCTGCATAAAACAAATGCCGTCCTCCCCATCTGTCTGCATAAAAGCAGCGTCGTCCTCCCCATCTCTCTACATAAAAGCAGTGTCGTCCTCCCCATCTCTCTACATAAAACCAGTGTCGTCCTCCCCGTCTCTCTACATAAAATCAGTGCCGTCCTCTCCATCTCTCTACATAAAACCAGTGCCGACCTTTCCATCTATCTACACAAAACCACTGTTGTCCTCCCCATCTACCTATATAAAACCAGTGCCGTCCTCTCTATCTCTCTACATAAAACCAGTGCCGTCCTACCCATCTATCTACATAAAACCAGTGTCGTCCACCCCATCTATCTACATAAAATCAGTGCCATCCTACTCATCTATCTACATAAAAGCAGTGCCATCCTCCCCATCTATCTACATAAAACCAGTGCCGTCCTACCCATCTATCTACGTAAAACCAGTGCCGTGTTCTCAATCTCTCTACATAAATCCAGTGCCATCCTCCCCATCTCTCTAAATAAAACCTGTGCCGTCCTACCCACCCGTCTGCATAAAACCAGTGCCATCCTCCCCATCTAACTACATAATACCAGTGCAGTCCTCTCCATCTCTCTACATAAAACCAGTGCCGTCCTATCCATCTATCTACATAAAACCAGTGTCGTCCACCCCATCTGTCTACATAAAACCAGGGCCGTCCTCCCCATCTGTCAACATAAAACCACTGCCGTCCCACCCATCTATATACATAAAACCAGTCCTGTCCTCTCCATCTCTCTACATAAAACCAGTGCCACCCTACCCATCTATATACATAATACCAGTGCCGTACTCTCCATTTCTCTCATAAAACCAGTACCTTCCTCCCCATCTGTCTGCATAAAACCAGTGTCGTCCTCCCCATCTATCTAGATAAAAACACTGCCGTTGTACCCAACGAACTAGATAAAACCAGTGCCATCCTCCCCATGTAACTACATAAAACCAGTGCCGTCCTCTCCATCTCTCTACATAAAACCAGTGCCGTCCTCCCCATCTATCTACATAAAACCAGTGCCGTCCTACCCATCTATCTACATAAAACCAGTGCCGTCCTACCCATCTATCTACATAAACCCAGTGCCGTCCTCCCTTTCTAACTACACAAAACCAGTGCTGTTCTACCCATCTCTCTACATAAAATCAGTGCCACCCTACCCATCTATATACATAATACCAGTGCCGTACTCTCCATTTCTCTCATAAAACCAGTACCTTCCTCCCCATCTGTCTGCATAAAACCAGTGTCGTCCTCCCCATCTATCTAGATAAAACCAGTGCCATCCTCCCCATGTAACTACATAATACCAGTGCCGTCCTCTCCATCTCTCTGCATAAAACCAGTGCCATCTTCCTCATCTATTTACATAAGACCATTGCCGTCTTACCCATCTATGTACATAAAACCAGTGCCGTGCTACTGATCCATCAACATAAAACCAGTGCCATCCACCCCATCTCTCTAAATAAAACCAGTGCCGTCCTACCCACCCGTCTACATAAAACCAGTGCCATCCTACCCATCTAACTACATAAAGCCTGTGCCGTCCTCCCCAACTAAGTGCATAAAACCAGTGTCATCCTCCCCATCTATCTACATAAAACCAGTGCCGTCCTCCCCATCTATCTATATAAAACGAGTGCCATCCTTTCCATCTCTCTACATAATACCAGTGCCGTCCTCCCCATCTAACTACATAAAACAAGTGCCGTCCTCCCCATCTGTCTCCGTAAACGCAGTGTCGTCCTCCCCATCGCTCTACATAAAACCACTGCCGTCCTCCCCATCTATCTACATAAGACCAGTGCTGTCTTTCCCATCTATCTACTTAAAAGCAGTGCCGTACTCCCCATCTAACTACATAAAACAAGTGCTGTCCTACCCATATATCTACATAAAACCAGTGCCGTCCTACCCATCTATCTACATAAAACCAGTGCCGTGCTACTGATCCATCAACATAAAACCAGTGCCATCAACCCCATCTCTCTGAATAAAATCAGTGCCGTCCTACCCAACTGTCTACATAAAACCAGTGCCGACCTTTCCATCTATCTACACAAAACCACTGTTGTCCTCCACATCTACCTATATAAAACCAGTGCCGTCCTCTCTATCTCTCTACATAAAACCAGTGCCATCCTACCCATCTAACTACATAAAACCAGTGCCGTCCTCCCCATCTGTCTGCATAAAACCAGTGCCGTCCTTTCCATCTCTCTACATATAACGAATGTTGTCCTCCCCATCTACCTATATAAAACCAGTGCCATCCTTTCCATCTCTCTACATAATACCAGTGCCGTACTCCCCATCTAACTACATAAAACAAGTGCTGTCCTACCCATATATCTACATAAAACCAGTGCCGTCCTCTCTATCTCTCTACATAAAAACAGTGCCGTCCTACCCATCTATCTACATAAAACCAGTGTCGTCCACCCCATCTGTCTACATAAAACCAGGGCCGTCCTCCCCATCTGTCAACATAAAACCACTGCCGTCCCACCCATCTATCTACATAAAACCAGCCCTGTCCTCTCCATCTCTCTACATAAAACCAGTGCCACCCTACCCATCTATATACATAATACCAGTGCCGTACTCTCCATTTCTCTCATAAAACCAGTACCTTCCTCCCCATCTGTCTGCATAAAACCAGTGTCGTCCTCCCCATCTATCTAGATAAAACCACTGCCGTCGTACCCAACGAACTAGATAAAACCAGTGCCATCCTCCCCATGTAACTACATAATACCAGTGCCGTCCTCTCCAACTCTCTACATAAAACCAGTGCCATCTTCCTCATCTATTTACATAAGACCATTGCCGTCTTACCCATCAATGTACATAAAACCAGTGCCGTGCTACTGATCCATCAACATAAAACCAGTGCCATCCACCCCATCTCTCTAAATAAAACCAGTGCTGTCCTCTCCATCTCTCCACATAAAACCAGTGTCGTCCTACCCATCTATCTACATAAAACCAGTGTCATCCTACCCATCTAACTACATAAAACCAGTGCCACCCTACCCATCTATATACATAATACCAGTGCCGTACTCTCCATCTCTCTCATAAAACCAGTGCCGTTTTCCCCATCTGTCTGCATAAAACCATTGTCGTCCTCCCCATCTCTCTACATAAAACCAGTGCCATCCTACCCATCTATCTACATAAAACCAGTGCCGTCCTCCCCATCAATCTACAAAAAACCAGTACTGCCCACCCATCTATCTACATAAAACCAGTGCCATCCTCCCCATCTATCTACATAAAACCAGTGCCGTCCTACCCATCTATCTAGAGAAAACCAGTGCCGTCCTCCCCATCTATCTACAAAAAAACCAGTGCCATCCTACCCATCTCTCTATATAAAACCAGTGCCGTCCTCTCCATCTCTCTACATAAAACCAGTGCCGTCCTTTCCATCTCTCTACATAAAACCAGTGTTGTCCTCCCAATCTAACTACATAAAACCACTGCCGTCCTACCCATCTAACTATATAAAAGCAGTGCTGTCCTACCCATCTACCTACATAAAACAAATGCCTTCCTCCCCATCTGTCTGCATAAAACCATTGCCGTCCTCCCCATCTATCTGCATAAAACAAATGCCGTCCTCCCCATCTGTCTGCATAAAAGCAGCGTCGTCCTCCCCATCTCTCTACATAAAAGCAGTGTCGTCCTCCCCATCTCTCTACATAAAACCAGTGTCGTCCTCCCCGTCTCTCTACATAAAATCAGTGCCGTCCTCTCCATCTCTCTACATAAAACCAGTGCCGACCTTTCCATCTATCTACACAAAACCACTGTTGTCCTCCCCATCTACCTATATAAAACCAGTGCCGTCCTCTCTATCTCTCTACATAAAACCAGTGCCGTCCTACCCATCTATCTACATAAAACCAGTGTCGTCCACCCCATCTATCTACATAAAATCAGTGCCATCCTACTCATCTATCTACATAAAAGCAGTGCCATCCTCCCCATCTATCTACATAAAACCAGTGCCGTCCTACCCATCTATCTACGTAAAACCAGTGCCGTGTTCTCAATCTCTCTACATAAATCCAGTGCCATCCTCCCCATCTCTCTAAATAAAACCTGTGCCGTCCTACCCACCCGTCTGCATAAAACCAGTGCCATCCTCCCCATCTAACTACATAATACCAGTGCAGTCCTCTCCATCTCTCTACATAAAACCAGTGCCGTCCTACCCATCTATCTACATAAAACCAGTGTCGTCCACCCCATCTGTCTACATAAAACCAGGGCCGTCCTCCCCATCTGTCAACATAAAACCACTGCCGTCCCACCCATCTATCTACATAAAACCAGTCCTGTCCTCTCCATCTCTCTACATAAAACCAGTGCCACCCTACCCATCTATATACATAATACCAGTGCCGTACTCTCCATTTCTCTCATAAAACCAGTACCTTCCTCCCCATCTGTCTGCATAAAACCAGTGTCGTCCTCCCCATCTATCTAGATAAAAACACTGCCGTTGTACCCAACGAACTAGATAAAACCAGTGCCATCCTCCCCATGTAACTACATAAAACCAGTGCCGTCCTCTCCATCTCTCTACATAAAACCAGTGCCGTCCTCCCCATCTATCTACATAAAACCAGTGCCGTCCTACCCATCTATCTACATAAAACCAGTGCCGTCCTACCCATCTATCTACATAAACCCAGTGCCGTCCTCCCTTTCTAACTACACAAAACCAGTGCTGTTCTACCCATCTCTCTACATAAAATCAGTGCCACCCTACCCATCTATATACATAATACCAGTGCCGTACTCTCCATTTCTCTCATAAAACCAGTACCTTCCTCCCCATCTGTCTGCATAAAACCAGTGTCGTCCTCCCCATCTATCTAGATAAAACCAGTGCCATCCTCCCCATGTAACTACATAATACCAGTGCCGTCCTCTCCATCTCTCTGCATAAAACCAGTGCCATCTTCCTCATCTATTTACATAAGACCATTGCCGTCTTACCCATCTATGTACATAAAACCAGTGCCGTGCTACTGATCCATCAACATAAAACCAGTGCCATCCACCCCATCTCTCTAAATAAAACCAGTGCCGTCCTACCCACCCGTCTACATAAAACCAGTGCCATCCTACCCATCTAACTACATAAAGCCTGTGCCGTCCTCCCCAACTAAGTACATAAAACCAGTGTCATCCTCCCCATCTATCTACATAAAACCAGTGCCGTCCTCCCCATCTATCTATATAAAACTAGTGCCATCCTTTCCATTACTCTACATAATACCAGTGCCGTCCTCCCCATCTAACTACATAAAACAAGTGCCGTCCTCCCCATCTGTCTCCGTAAACGCAGTGTCGTCCTCCCCATCGCTCTACATAAAACCACTGCCGTCCTCCCCATCTATCTACATAAGACCAGTGCTGTCTTTCCCATCTATCTACTTAAAAGCAGTGCCGTACTCCCCATCTAACTACATAAAACAAGTGCTGTCCTACCCATATATCTACATAAAACCAGTGCCGTCCTACCCATCTATCTACATAAAACCAGTGCCGTGCTACTGATCCATCAACATAAAACCAGTGCCATCCACCCCATCTCTCTAAATAAAATCAGTGCCGTCCTACCCAACCGTCTACATAAAACCAGTGCCATCCTACCCATCAAACTACATAAAACCAGTGTCGTCCTCCCCATGTATCTAGATAAAACCACTGCCGTCGTACCCAACGAACTAGATAAAACCAGTGCCACCCTCCCCATGTAACTACATAATACCAGTGCCGTCCTCCCCATCTCTCTACATAAAACCAGTGCCATCCTCTCCATCTCTCAACATAAAACCAGTGCCGTTCTACCCATCTATCAACATAAAACCAGTACCGTCCACCCCATCTATCTACATAAAACCAGGGCCCGTCCTCTGCATCTCATTACATAAATCCAGTGCCGTCCTCCACATCTCTCTACATAAAACCAGTGCTGTCCTCCCCATCTATCTACATAAAACCAGTGCCATCCTACCCATCTATCTATATAAAACCAGTGCCGTCCTCCCCATCAATCTACAAAAAACCAGTACTGCCCACCCATCTATCTACATAAAACCAGTGCCATCCTCCCCATCTATCTACATAAAACCAGTGCCGTCCTACCCAACTATCTAGAGAAAACCAGTGCCGTCCTCCCCATCTATCTACAAAAAAACCAGTGCCATCCTACCCATCTCTCTATATAAAACCAGTGCCGTCCTCTCCAGCTCTCTACATAAAACCAGTGCCGTTCTCCCCATCTATCTACATAAAACCAGTGTCGTCCTCCCCATCTATCTAGATAAAACCACTGCCATCCTACCCATCTAACTAGATAAAACCAGTGCCATCCTCCCCATGTAACTACATAAAACCAGTGCCGTCCTTTCCATCTCTCTACATAAAACCAGTGCCATCCTCCCCATGTAACTACATAAAACCAGTGCCGTCCTTTCCATCTCTCTACATAAAACCAGTGTTGTCCTCCCAATCTAACTACATAAAACCAGTGCCGTCCTACCCATCTAACTACATAAAAGCAGTGCTGTCCTACCCATCTACCTACATAAAACAAATGCCGTCCTCCCCATCTGTCTGCATAAAACCATTGCCGTCCTCCCCATCTATCTGCATAAAACCATTGCCGTCCTCCCCATCTATCTGCATAAAACAAATGCCGTCCTCCCCATCTGTCTGCATAAAAGCAGCGTCGTCCTCCCCATCTCTCTACATAAAAGCAGTGTCGTCCTCCCCATCTCTCTACATAAAACCAGTGTCATCCTCCCCATCTCTCTACATAAAATCAGTGCCGTCCTCTCCATCTCTCTACATAAAACCAGTGCCGACCTTTCCATCTATCTACACAAAACCACTGTTGTCCTCCCCATCTACCTATATAAAACCAGTGCCGTCCTCTCTATCTCTCTACATAAAACCAGTGCCGTCCTACCCATCTATCTACATAAAACCAGTGTAGTCCACCCCATCTATCTACATAAAATCAGTGCCATCCTACTCATCTATCTACATAAAACCAGTGCCATCCTCCCCATCTATCTACATAAAACCAGTGCCGTCCTACCCATCTATCTACGTAAAACCAGTGCCGTGTTCTCAATCTCTCTACATAAAACCAGTGCCATCCTCCCCATCTCTCTAAATAAAACCTGTGCCGTCCTACCCACCCGTCTGCATAAAACCAGTGCCATCCTCCCCATCTAACTACATAATACCAGTGCAGTCCTCTCCATCTCTCTACATAAAACCAGTGCCGTCCTACCCATCTATCTACATAAAACCACTGCCGTCCCACCCATCTATCTACATAAAACCAGTCCTGTCCTCTCCATCTCTCTACATAAAACCAGTGCCACCCTACCCATCTATATACATAATACCAGTGCCGTACTCTCCATTTCTCTCATAAAACCAGTACCTTCCTCCCCATCTGTCTGCATAAAACCAGTGTCGTCCTCCCAATCTATCTAGATAAAACCACTGCCGTCGTACCCAACGAACTAGATAAAACCAGTGCCATCCTCCCCATGTAACTACATAATACCAGTGCCGTCCTCTCCATCTCTCTACATAAAACCAGTGCCATCTTCCTCATCTATTTACATAAGACCATTGCCGTCTTACCCATCTATGTACATAAAACCAGTGCCGTGCTACTGATCCATCAACATAAAACCAGTGCCATCCACCCCATCTCTCTAAATAAAACCAGTGCCGTCCTACCCACCCGTCTACATAAAACCAGTGCCATCCTACCCATCTAACTACATAAAGCCTGCGCCATCCTCCCCAACTAAGTACATAAAACCAGTGTCATCCTCCCCATCTATCTACATAAAACCAGTGCCGTCCTCCCCATCTATCTATATAAAACTAGTGCCATCCTTTCCATCTCTCTACATAATACCAGTGCCGTCCTCCCCATCTAACTACATAAAACAAGTGCCGTCCTCCCCATCTGTCTCCGTAAACGCAGTGTCGTCCTCCCCATCGCTCTACATAAAACCACTGCCGTCCTCCCCATCTATCTACATAAGACCAGTGCTGTCTTTCCCATCTATCTACTTAAAAGCAGTGCCGTACTCCCCATCTAACTACATAAAACAAGTGCTGTCCTACCCATATATCTACATAAAACCAGTGCCGTCCTACCCATCTATCTACATAAAACCAGTGCCGTGCTACTGATCCATCAACATAAAACCAGTGCCATCCACCCCATCTCTCTAAATAAAACCAGTGCCATCCTACCCATCTAACTACATAAAACCAGTGTCGTCCTCCCCATGTATCTAGATAAAACCACTGCCGTCGTACCCAACGAACTAGATAAAACCAGTGCCACCCTCCCCATGTAACTACATAATACCAGTGCCGTCCTCCCCATCTCTCTACATAAAACCAGTGCCATCCTCTCCATCTCTCAACATAAAACCAGTGCCGTTCTACCCATCTATCAACATAAAACCAGTACCGTCCACCCCATCTATCTACATAAAACCAGGGCCCGTCCTCTGCATCTCATTACATAAATCCAGTGCCGTCCTCCACATCTCTCTACATAAAACCAGTGCCGTCCTCCCCATCTATCTACATAAAACCAGTGCCATCCTACCCATTAATCTATATAAAACCAGTGCCGTCCTCCCCATCAATCTACAAAAAACCAGTACTGTCCACCCATCTATCTACATAAAACCAGTGCCATCCTCCCCATCTATCTACATAAAACCAGTGCCGTCCTACCCAAGTATCTAGAGAAAACCAGTGCCGTCCTCCCCATCTATCTACAAAAAAACCAGTGCCATCCTACCCATCTCTCTATATAAAACCAGTGCCGTCCTCTCCAGCTCTCTACATAAAACCAGTGCCGTTCTCCCCATCTATCTACATAAAACCAGTGTCGTCCTCCCCATCTATCTAGATAAAACCACTGCCATCCTACCCATCTAACTAGATAAAACCAGTGCCATCCTCCCCATGTAACTACATAAAACCAGTGCCGTCCTTTCCATCTCTCTACATAAAACCAGTGCCATCCTCCCCATGTAACTACATAAAACCAGTGCCGTCCTTTCCATCTCTCTACATAAAACCAGTGTTGTCCTCCCAATCTAACTACATAAAACCAGTGCCGTCCTACCCATCTATCTACGTAAAACCAGTGCCGTGTTCTCAATCTCTCTACATAAAACCAGTGCAGTCCTCTCCATCTCTCTACATAAAACCAGTGCCGTCCTACCCATCTATCTACATAAAACCAGTGTCGTCCTACACATCTATCTACATAAAACCAGTGTCGTCCACCCCATCTGTCTACATAAAATCAGTGCCATCCTACTCATCTATCTACATAAAACCAGTGCCATCCTCCCCATCTATCTACTTAAAACCAGTGCCGTCCTACCCACCCGTCTGCATAAAACCAGTGCCATCCTCCCCATCTAACTACATAATACCAGTGCAGTCCTCTCCATCTCTCTAGATAAAACCAGTGCCGTCCTACCCATCTATCTACATAAAACCAGTGTCGTCCACCCTATCTGTCTACATAAAACCAGGGCCGTCCTCCCCATCTGTCAACATAAAACCACTGCCGTCCCACCCATCTATCTACATAAAACCAGTCCTGTCCTCTCCATCTCTCTACATAAAACCAGTGCCACCCTACCCATCTATATACATAATACCAGTGCCGTACTCTCCATATCTCTCATAAAACCAGTACCTTCCTCCCCATCTGTCTGCATAAAACCAGTGTCGTCGTCCCCATCTATCTAGATAAAACCACTGCCGTCGTACCCAACGAACTAGATAAAACCAGTGCCACCCTCCCCATGTAACTACATAATACCAGTGCCGTCCTCTCCATCTCTCTACATAAAACCAGTGCCATCTTCCTCATCTATTTACATAAGACCATTGCCGTCTTACCCATCTATGTACATAAAACCAGTGCCGTGCTACTGATCCATCAACATAAAACCAGTGCCATCCACCCCATCTCTCTAAATAAAACCAGTGCCGTCCTACCCACCCGTCTACATAAAACCAGTGCCATCCTACCCATCTAACTACATAAAGCCTGCGCCATCCTCCCCAACTAAGTACATAAAACCAGTGTCATCCTCCCCATCTATCTACATAAAACCAGTGCCGTCCTCCCCATCTATCTATATAAAACTAGTGCCATCCTTTCCATCTCTCTACATAATACCAGTGCCGTCCTCCCCATCTAACTACATAAAACAAGTGCCGTCCTCCCATCTGTCTCCGTAAACGCAGTGTCGTCCTCCCCATCGCTCTACATAAAACCACTGCCGTCCTCCCATCTATCTACATAAGACCAGTGCTGTCTTTCCCATCTATCTACTTAAAAGCAGTGCCGTACTCCCCATCTAACTACATAAAACAAGTGCTGTCCTACCCATATATCTACATAAAACCAGTGCCGTCCTACCCATCTATCTACATAAAACCAGTGCCGTGCTACTGATCCATCAACATAAAACCAGTGCCATCCACCCCATCTCTCTAAATAAAATCAGTGTCGTCCTACCCAACCGTCTACATAAAACCAGTGCCATCCTACCCATCTAACTACATAAAACCAGTGTCGTCCTCCCCATGTATCTAGATAAAACCACTGCCGTCGTACCCAACGAACTAGATAAAACCAGTGCCACCCTCCCCATGTAACTACATAATACCAGTGCCGTCCTCCCCATCTCTCTACATAAAACCAGTGCCATCCTCTCCATCTCTCAACATAAAACCAGTGCCGTTCTACCCATCTATCAACATAAAACCAGTACCGTCCACCCCATCTATCTACATAAAACCAGGGCCCGTCCTCTGCATCTCATTACATAAATCCAGTGCCGTCCTCCACATCTCTCTACATAAAACCAGTGCCGTCCTCCCCATCTATCTACATAAAACCAGTGCCATCCTACCCATCTATCTATATAAAACCAGTGCTGTCCTCCCCATCAATCTACAAAAAACCAGTACTGCCCACCCATCTATCTACATAAAACCAGTGCCATCCTCCCCATCTATCTACATAAAACCAGTGCCGTCCTACCCAACTATCTAGAGAAAACCAGTGCCGTCCTCCCCATCTATCTACAAAAAAACCAGTGCCATCCTACCCATCTCTCTATATAAAACCAGTGCCGTCCTCTCCAGCTCTCTACATAAAACCAGTGCCGTTCTCCCCATCTATCTACATAAAACCAGTGTCGTCCTCCCCATCTATCTAGATAAAACCACTGCCATCCTACCCATCTAACTAGATAAAACCAGTGCCATCCTCCCCATGTAACTACATAAAACCAGTGCCGTCCTTTCCATCTCTCTACATAAAACCAGTGCCATCCTCCCCATGTAACTACATAAAACCAGTGCCGTCCTTTCCATCTCTCTACATAAAACCAGTGTTGTCCTCCCAATCTAACTACATAAAACCAGTGTCGTCCTCCCCGTCTCCCTACATAAAATCAGTGCCGTCCTCTCCATCTCTCTACATAAAACCAGTGCCGACCGTTCCACCTATCTACACAAAACCACTGTTGTCCTCCCCATCTACCTATATAAAACCAGTGCCGTCCTCTCTATCTCTCTACATAAAACCAGTGCCGTCCTACACATCTATCTACATAAAACCAGTGTCGTCCACCTCATCTATCTACATAAAATCAGTGCCATCCTACTCATCTATCTACATAAAACCAGTGCCATCCTCCCCATGTAACTACATAAAACCAGTGCCGTCCTCTCCATCTCTCTACATAAAACCAGTGCCGTCCTCCCCATCTATCTACATAAAACCAGTGCCGTCCTACCCATATATCTACATAAAACCAGTGCCGTCCTCTCTATCTCTCTACATAAAAACAGTGCCGTCCTCCCCATCTATCTACATAAAACCAGTGCCGTCCTACCCATCTATCTACATAAAACCAGTGCCGTCCTACCCATCTATCTACATAAACCCAGTGCCGTCCTCCCTTTCTAACTACACAAAACCAGTGCTGTTCTACCCATCTCTCTACATAAAATCAGTGCCACCCTACCCATCTATATACATAATACCAGTGCCGTACTCTCCATTTCTCTCATAAAACCAGTACCTTCCTCCCCATCTGTCTGCATAAAACCAGTGTCGTCCTCCCCATCTATCTAGATAAAACCAGTGCCATCCTCCCCATGTAACTACATAATACCAGTGCCGTCCTCTCCATCTCTCTGCATAAAACCAGTGCCATCTTCCTCATCTATTTACATAAGACCATTGCCGTCTTACCCATCTATGTACATAAAACCAGTGCCGTGCTACTGATCCATCAACATAAAACCAGTGCCATCCACCCCATCTCTCTAAATAAAACCAGTGCCGTCCTACCCACCCGTCTACATAAAACCAGTGCCATCCTACCCATCTAACTACATAAAGCCTGTGCCGTCCTCCCCAACTAAGTACATAAAACCAGTGTCATCCTCCCCATCTATCTACATAAAACCAGTGCCGTCCTCCCCATCTATCTATATAAAACTAGTGCCATCCTTTCCATTACTCTACATAATACCAGTGCCGTCCTCCCCATCTAACTACATAAAACAAGTGCCGTCCTCCCCATCTGTCTCCGTAAACGCAGTGTCGTCCTCCCCATCGCTCTACATAAAACCACTGCCGTCCTCCCCATCTATCTACATAAGACCAGTGCTGTCTTTCCCATCTATCTACTTAAAAGCAGTGCCGTACTCCCCATCTAACTACATAAAACAAGTGCTGTCCTACCCATATATCTACATAAACCAGTGCCGTCCTACCCATCTATCTACATAAAACCAGTGCCGTGCTACTGATCCATCAACATAAAACCAGTGCCATCCACCCCATCTCTCTAAATAAAATCAGTGCCGTCCTACCCAACCGTCTACATAAAACCAGTGCCATCCTACCCATCTAACTACATAAAACCAGTGTCGTCCTCCCCATGTATCTAGATAAAACCACTGCCGTCGTACCCAACGAACTAGATAAAACCAGTGCCACCCTCCCCATGTAACTACATAATACCAGTGCCGTCCTCTCCATCTCTCTACATAAAACCAGTGCCGTCCTTTCCATCTCTCTACATAAAACCAGTGTTGTCCTCCCAATCTAGCTACATAAAACCACTGCCGTCCTACCCATCTAACTATATAAAAGCAGTGCTGTCCTACCCATCTACCTACATAAAACAAATGCCTTCCTCCCCATCTGTCTGCATAAAACCATTGCCGTCCTCCCCATCTATCTGCATAAAACAAATGCCGTCCTCCCCATCTGTCTGCATAAAAGCAGCGTCGTCCTCCCCATCTCTCTACATAAAAGCAGTGTCGTCCTCCCCATCTCTCTACATAAAACCAGTGTCGTCCTCCCCGTCTCTCTACATAAAATCAGTGCCGTCCTCTCCATCTCTCTACATAAAACCAGTGCCGACCTTTCCATCTATCTACACAAAACCACTGTTGTCCTCCCCATCTACCTATATAAAACCAGTGCCGTCCTCTCTATCTCTCTACATAAAACCAGTGCCGTCCTACCCATCTATCTACATAAAACCAGTGTCGTCCACCCCATCTATCTACATAAAATCAGTGCCATCCTACTCATCTATCTACATAAAAGCAGTGCCATCCTCCCCATCTATCTACATAAAACCAGTGCCGTCCTACCCATCTATCTACGTAAAACCAGTGCCGTGTTCTCAATCTCTCTACATAAATCCAGTGCCATCCTCCCCATCTCTCTAAATAAAACCTGTGCCGTCCTACCCACCCGTCTGCATAAAACCAGTGCCATCCTCCCCATCTAACTACATAATACCAGTGCAGTCCTCTCCATCTCTCTACATAAAACCAGTGCCGTCCTATCCATCTATCTACATAAAACCAGTGTCGTCCACCCCATCTGTCTACATAAAACCAGGGCCGTCCTCCCCATCTGTCAACATAAAACCACTGCCGTCCCACCCATCTATCTACATAAAACCAGTCCTGTCCTCTCCATCTCTCTACATAAAACCAGTGCCACCCTACCCATCTATATACATAATACCAGTGCCGTACTCTCCATTTCTCTCATAAAACCAGTACCTTCCTCCCCATCTGTCTGCATAAAACCAGTGTCGTCCTCCCCATCTATCTAGATAAAAACACTGCCGTTGTACCCAACGAACTAGATAAAACCAGTGCCATCCTCCCCATGTAACTACATAAAACCAGTGCCGTCCTCTCCATCTCTCTACATAAAACCAGTGCCGTCCTCCCCATCTATCTACATAAAACCAGTGCCGTCCTACCCATCTATCTACATAAAACCAGTGCCGTCCTACCCATCTATCTACATAAACCCAGTGCCGTCCTCCCTTTCTAACTACACAAAACCAGTGCTGTTCTACCCATCTCTCTACATAAAATCAGTGCCACCCTACCCATCTATATACATAATACCAGTGCCGTACTCTCCATTTCTCTCATAAAACCAGTACCTTCCTCCCCATCTGTCTGCATAAAACCAGTGTCGTCCTCCCCATCTATCTAGATAAAACCAGTGCCATCCTCCCCATGTAACTACATAATACCAGTGCCGTCCTCTCCATCTCTCTGCATAAAACCAGTGCCATCTTCCTCATCTATTTACATAAGACCATTGCCGTCTTACCCATCTATGTACATAAAACCAGTGCCGTGCTACTGATCCATCAACATAAAACCAGTGCCATCCACCCCATCTCTCTAAATAAAACCAGTGCCGTCCTACCCACCCGTCTACATAAAACCAGTGCCATCCTACCCATCTAACTACATAAAGCCTGTGCCGTCCTCCCCAACTAAGTGCATAAAACCAGTGTCATCCTCCCCATCTATCTACATAAAACCAGTGCCGTCCTCCCCATCTATCTATATAAAACTAGTGCCATCCTTTCCATCTCTCTACATAATACCAGTGCCGTCCTCCCCATCTAACTACATAAAACAAGTGCCGTCCTCCCCATCTGTCTCCGTAACGCAGTGTCGTCCTCCCCATCGCTCTACATAAAACCACTGCCGTCCTCCCCATCTATCTACATAAGACCAGTGCTGTCTTTCCCATCTATCTACTTAAAAGCAGTGCCGTACTCCCCATCTAACTACATAAAACAAGTGCTGTCCTACCCATATATCTACATAAAACCAGTGCCGTCCTACCCATCTATCTACATAAAACCAGTGCCGTGCTACTGATCCATCAACATAAAACCAGTGCCATCAACCCCATCTCTCTGAATAAAATCAGTGCCGTCCTACCCAACTGTCTACATAAAACCAGTGCCGACCTTTCCATCTATCTACACAAAACCACTGTTGTCCTCCCCATCTACCTATATAAAACCAGTGCCGTCCTCTCTATCTCTCTACATAAAACCAGTGCCATCCTACCCATCTAACTACATAAAACCAGTGCCGTCCTCCCCATCTGTCTGCATAAAACCAGTGCCGTCCTTTCCATCTCTCTACATATAACGAATGTTGTCCTCCCCATCTACCTATATAAAACCAGTGCCATCCTTTCCATCTCTCTACATAATACCAGTGCCGTACTCCCCATCTAACTACATAAAACAAGTGCTGTCCTACCCATATATCTACATAAAACCAGTGCCGTCCTCTCTATCTCTCTACATAAAAACGGTGCCGTCCTACCCATCTATCTACATAAAACCAGTGTCGTCCACCCCATCTGTCTACATAAAACCAGGGCCGTCCTCCCCATCTGTCAACATAAAACCACTGCCGTCCCACCCATCTATCTACATAAAACCAGCCCTGTCCTCTCCATCTCTCTACATAAAACCAGTGCCACCCTACCCATCTATATACATAATACCAGTGCCGTACTCTCCATTTCTCTCATAAAACCAGTACCTTCCTCCCCATCTGTCTGCATAAAACTAGTGTCGTCCTCCCCATCTATCTAGATAAAACCACTGCCGTCGTACCCAACGAACTAGATAAAACCAGTGCCATCCTCCCCATGTAACTACATAATACCAGTGCCGTCCTCTCCAACTCTCTACATAAAACCAGTGCCATCTTCCTCATCTATTTACATAAGACCATTGCCGTCTTACCCATCAATGTACATAAAACCAGTGCCGTGCTACTGATCCATCAACATAAAACCAGTGCCATCCACCCCATCTCTCTAAATAAAACCAGTGCTGTCCTCTCCATCTCTCCACATAAAACCAGTGTCGTCCTACCCATCTATCTACATAAAACCAGTGTCATCCTACCCATCTAACTACATAAAACCAGTGCCACCCTACCCATCTATATACATAATACCAGTGCCGTACTCTCCATCTCTCTCATAAAACCAGTGCCGTTTTCCCCATCTGTCTGCATAAAACCATTGTCGTCCTCCCCATCTCTCTACATAAAACCAGTGCCATCCTACCCATCTATCTACATAAAACCAGTGCCGTCCTCCCCATCAATCTACAAAAAACCAGTACTGCCCACCCATCTATCTACATAAAACCAGTGCCATCCTCCCCATCTATCTACATAAAACCAGTGCCGTCCTACCCATCTATCTAGAGAAAACCAGTGCCGTCCTCCCCATCTATCTACAAAAAAACCAGTGCCATCCTACCCATCTCTCTATATAAAACCAGTGCCGTCCTCTCCATCTCTCTACATAAAACCAGTGCCGTCCTTTCCATCTCTCTACATAAAACCAGTGTTGTCCTCCCAATCTAACTACATAAAACCACTGCCGTCCTACCCATCTAACTATATAAAACCATTGCCGTCCTCCCCATCTATCTGCATAAAACAAATGCCGTCCTCCCCATCTGTCTGCATAAAAGCAGCGTCGTCCTCCCCATCTCTCTACATAAAAGCAGTGTCGTCCTCCCCATCTCTCTACATAAAACCAGTGTCGTCCTCCCCGTCTCTCTACATAAAATCAGTGCCGTCCTCTCCATCTCTCTACATAAAACCAGTGCCGACCTTTCCATCTATCTACACAAAACCACTGTTGTCCTCCCCATCTACCTATATAAAACCAGTGCCGTCCTCTCTATCTCTCTACATAAAACCAGTGCCGTCCTACCCATCTATCTACATAAAACCAGTGTCGTCCACCCCATCTATCTACATAAAATCAGTGCCATCCTACTCATCTATCTACATAAAAGCAGTGCCATCCTCCCCATCTATCTACATAAAACCAGTGCCGTCCTACCCATCTATCTACGTAAAACCAGTGCCGTGTTCTCAATCTCTCTACATAAATCCAGTGCCATCCTCCCCATCTCTCTAAATAAAACCTGTGCCGTCCTACCCACCCGTCTGCATAAAACCAGTGCCATCCTCCCCATCTAACTACATAATACCAGTGCAGTCCTCTCCATCTCTCTACATAAAACCAGTGCCGTCCTACCCATCTATCTACATAAAACCAGTGTCGTCCACCCCATCTGTCTACATAAAACCAGGGCCGTCCTCCCCATCTGTCAACATAAAACCACTGCCGTCCCACCCATCTATCTACATAAAACCAGTCCTGTCCTCTCCATCTCTCTACATAAAACCAGTGCCACCCTACCCATCTATATACATAATACCAGTGCCGTACTCTCCATTTCTCTCATAAAACCAGTACCTTCCTCCCCATCTGTCTGCATAAAACCAGTGTCGTCCTCCCCATCTATCTAGATAAAAACACTGCCGTTGTACCCAACGAACTAGATAAAACCAGTGCCATCCTCCCCATGTAACTACATAAAACCAGTGCCGTCCTCTCCATCTCTCTACATAAAACCAGTGCCGTCCTCCCCATCTATCTACATAAAACCAGTGCCGTCCTACCCATCTATCTACATAAAACCAGTGCCGTCCTACCCATCTATCTACATAAACCCAGTGCCGTCCTCCCTTTCTAACTACACAAAACCAGTGCTGTTCTACCCATCTCTCTACATAAAATCAGTGCCACCCTACCCATCTATATACATAATACCAGTGCCGTACTCTCCATTTCTCTCATAAAACCAGTACCTTCCTCCCCATCTGTCTGCATAAAACCAGTGTCGTCCTCCCCATCTATCTAGATAAAACCAGTGCCATCCTCCCCATGTAACTACATAATACCAGTGCCGTCCTCTCCATCTCTCTGCATAAAACCAGTGCCATCTTCCTCATCTATTTACATAAGACCATTGCCGTCTTACCCATCTATGTACATAAAACCAGTGCCGTGCTACTGATCCATCAACATAAAACCAGTGCCATCCACCCCATCTCTCTAAATAAAACCAGTGCCGTCCTACCCACCCGTCTACATAAAACCAGTGCCATCCTACCCATCTAACTACATAAAGCCTGTGCCGTCCTCCCCAACTAAGTACATAAAACCAGTGTCATCCTCCCCATCTATCTACATAAAACCAGTGCCGTCCTCCCCATCTATCTATATAAAACTAGTGCCATCCTTTCCATTACTCTACATAATACCAGTGCCGTCCTCCCCATCTAACTACATAAAACAAGTGCCGTCCTCCCCATCTGTCTCCGTAAACGCAGTGTCGTCCTCCCCATCGCTCTACATAAAACCACTGCCGTCCTCCCCATCTATCTACATAAGACCAGTGCTGTCTTTCCCATCTATCTACTTAAAAGCAGTGCCGTACTCCCCATCTAACTACATAAAACAAGTGCTGTCCTACCCATATATCTACATAAAACCAGTGCCGTCCTACCCATCTATCTACATAAAACCAGTGCCGTGCTACTGATCCATCAACATAAAACCAGTGCCATCCACCCCATCTCTCTAAATAAAATCAGTGCCGTCCTACCCAACCGTCTACATAAAACCAGTGCCATCCTACCCATCTAACTACATAAAACCAGTGTCGTCCTCCCCATGTATCTAGATAAAACCACTGCCGTCGTACCCAACGAACTAGATAAAACCAGTGCCACCCTCCCCATGTAACTACATAATACCAGTGCCGTCCTCTCCATCTCTCTACATAAAACCAGTGCCGTCCTTTCCATCTCTCTACATAAAACCAGTGTTGTCCTCCCAATCTAGCTACATAAAACCACTGCCGTCCTACCCATCTAACTATATAAAAGCAGTGCTGTCCTACCCATCTACCTACATAAAACAAATGCCTTCCTCCCCATCTGTCTGCATAAAACCATTGCCGTCCTCCCCATCTATCTGCATAAAACAAATGCCGTCCTCCCCATCTGTCTGCATAAAAGCAGCGTCGTCCTCCCCATCTCTCTACATAAAAGCAGTGTCGTCCTCCCCATCTCTCTACATAAAACCAGTGTCGTCCTCCCCGTCTCTCTACATAAAATCAGTGCCGTCCTCTCCATCTCTCTACATAAAACCAGTGCCGACCTTTCCATCTATCTACACAAAACCACTGTTGTCCTCCCCATCTACCTATATAAAACCAGTGCCGTCCTCTCTATCTCTCTACATAAAACCAGTGCCGTCCTACCCATCTATCTACATAAAACCAGTGTCGTCCACCCCATCTATCTACATAAAATCAGTGCCATCCTACTCATCTATCTACATAAAAGCAGTGCCATCCTCCCCATCTATCTACATAAAACCAGTGCCGTCCTACCCATCTATCTACGTAAAACCAGTGCCGTGTTCTCAATCTCTCTACATAAATCCAGTGCCATCCTCCCCATCTCTCTAAATAAAACCTGTGCCGTCCTACCCACCCGTCTGCATAAAACCAGTGCCATCCTCCCCATCTAACTACATAATACCAGTGCAGTCCTCTCCATCTCTCTACATAAAACCAGTGCCGTCCTATCCATCTATCTACATAAAACCAGTGTCGTCCACCCCATCTGTCTACATAAAACCAGGGCCGTCCTCCCCATCTGTCAACATAAAACCACTGCCGTCCCACCCATCTATCTACATAAAACCAGTCCTGTCCTCTCCATCTCTCTACATAAAACCAGTGCCACCCTACCCATCTATATACATAATACCAGTGCCGTACTCTCCATTTCTCTCATAAAACCAGTACCTTCCTCCCCATCTGTCTGCATAAAACCAGTGTCGTCCTCCCCATCTATCTAGATAAAAACACTGCCGTTGTACCCAACGAACTAGATAAAACCAGTGCCATCCTCCCCATGTAACTACATAAAACCAGTGCCGTCCTCTCCATCTCTCTACATAAAACCAGTGCCGTCCTCCCCATCTATCTACATAAAACCAGTGCCGTCCTACCCATCTATCTACATAAAACCAGTGCCGTCCTACCCATCTATCTACATAAACCCAGTGCCGTCCTCCCTTTCTAACTACACAAAACCAGTGCTGTTCTACCCATCTCTCTACATAAAATCAGTGCCACCCTACCCATCTATATACATAATACCAGTGCCGTACTCTCCATTTCTCTCATAAAACCAGTACCTTCCTCCCCATCTGTCTGCATAAAACCAGTGTCGTCCTCCCCATCTATCTAGATAAAACCAGTGCCATCCTCCCCATGTAACTACATAATACCAGTGCCGTCCTCTCCATCTCTCTGCATAAAACCAGTGCCATCTTCCTCATCTATTTACATAAGACCATTGCCGTCTTACCCATCTATGTACATAAAACCAGTGCCGTGCTACTGATCCATCAACATAAAACCAGTGCCATCCACCCCATCTCTCTAAATAAAACCAGTGCCGTCCTACCCACCCGTCTACATAAAACCAGTGCCATCCTACCCATCTAACTACATAAAGCCTGTGCCGTCCTCCCCAACTAAGTGCATAAAACCAGTGTCATCCTCCCCATCTATCTACATAAAACCAGTGCCGTCCTCCCCATCTATCTATATAAAACTAGTGCCATCCTTTCCATCTCTCTACATAATACCAGTGCCGTCCTCCCCATCTAACTACATAAAACAAGTGCCGTCCTCCCCATCTGTCTCCGTAAACGCAGTGTCGTCCTCCCCATCGCTCTACATAAAACCACTGCCGTCCTCCCCATCTATCTACATAAGACCAGTGCTGTCTTTCCCATCTATCTACTTAAAAGCAGTGCCGTACTCCCCATCTAACTACATAAAACAAGTGCTGTCCTACCCATATATCTACATAAAACCAGTGCCGTCCTACCCATCTATCTACATAAAACCAGTGCCGTGCTACTGATCCATCAACATAAAACCAGTGCCATCAACCCCATCTCTCTGAATAAAATCAGTGCCGTCCTACCCAACTGTCTACATAAAACCAGTGCCGACCTTTCCATCTATCTACACAAAACCACTGTTGTCCTCCCCATCTACCTATATAAAACCAGTGCCGTCCTCTCTATCTCTCTACATAAAACCAGTGCCATCCTACCCATCTAACTACATAAAACCAGTGCCGTCCTCCCCATCTGTCTGCATAAAACCAGTGCCGTCCTTTCCATCTCTCTACATATAACGAATGTTGTCCTCCCCATCTACCTATATAAAACCAGTGCCATCCTTTCCATCTCTCTACATAATACCAGTGCCGTACTCCCCATCTAACTACATAAAACAAGTGCTGTCCTACCCATATATCTACATAAAACCAGTGCCGTCCTCTCTATCTCTCTACATAAAAACGGTGCCGTCCTACCCATCTATCTACATAAAACCAGTGTCGTCCACCCCATCTGTCTACATAAAACCAGGGCCGTCCTCCCCATCTGTCAACATAAAACCACTGCCGTCCCACCCATCTATCTACATAAAACCAGCCCTGTCCTCTCCATCTCTCTACATAAAACCAGTGCCACCCTACCCATCTATATACATAATACCAGTGCCGTACTCTCCATTTCTCTCATAAAACCAGTACCTTCCTCCCCATCTGTCTGCATAAAACTAGTGTCGTCCTCCCCATCTATCTAGATAAAACCACTGCCGTCGTACCCAACGAACTAGATAAAACCAGTGCCACCCTCCCCATGTAACTACATAATACCAGTGCCGTCCTCTCCATCTCTCTACATAAAACCAGTGCCGTCCTTTCCATCTCTCTACATAAAACCAGTGTTGTCCTCCCAATCTAGCTACATAAAACCACTGCCGTCCTACCCATCTAACTATATAAAAGCAGTGCTGTCCTACCCATCTACCTACATAAAACAAATGCCTTCCTCCCCATCTGTCTGCATAAAACCATTGCCGTCCTCCCCATCTATCTGCATAAAACAAATGCCGTCCTCCCCATCTGTCTGCATAAAAGCAGCGTCGTCCTCCCCATCTCTCTACATAAAAGCAGTGTCGTCCTCCCCATCTCTCTACATAAAACCAGTGTCGTCCTCCCCGTCTCTCTACATAAAATCAGTGCCGTCCTCTCCATCTCTCTACATAAAACCAGTGCCGACCTTTCCATCTATCTACACAAAACCACTGTTGTCCTCCCCATCTACCTATATAAAACCAGTGCCGTCCTCTCTATCTCTCTACATAAAACCAGTGCCGTCCTACCCATCTATCTACATAAAACCAGTGTCGTCCACCCCATCTATCTACATAAAATCAGTGCCATCCTACTCATCTATCTACATAAAAGCAGTGCCATCCTCCCCATCTATCTACATAAAACCAGTGCCGTCCTACCCATCTATCTACGTAAAACCAGTGCCGTGTTCTCAATCTCTCTACATAAATCCAGTGCCATCCTCCCCATCTCTCTAAATAAAACCTGTGCCGTCCTACCCACCCGTCTGCATAAAACCAGTGCCATCCTCCCCATCTAACTACATAATACCAGTGCAGTCCTCTCCATCTCTCTACATAAAACCAGTGCCGTCCTATCCATCTATCTACATAAAACCAGTGTCGTCCACCCCATCTGTCTACATAAAACCAGGGCCGTCCTCCCCATCTGTCAACATAAAACCACTGCCGTCCCACCCATCTATCTACATAAAACCAGTCCTGTCCTCTCCATCTCTCTACATAAAACCAGTGCCACCCTACCCATCTATATACATAATACCAGTGCCGTACTCTCCATTTCTCTCATAAAACCAGTACCTTCCTCCCCATCTGTCTGCATAAAACCAGTGTCGTCCTCCCCATCTATCTAGATAAAAACACTGCCGTTGTACCCAACGAACTAGATAAAACCAGTGCCATCCTCCCCATGTAACTACATAAAACCAGTGCCGTCCTCTCCATCTCTCTACATAAAACCAGTGCCGTCCTCCCCATCTATCTACATAAAACCAGTGCCGTCCTACCCATCTATCTACATAAAACCAGTGCCGTCCTACCCATCTATCTACATAAACCCAGTGCCGTCCTCCCTTTCTAACTACACAAAACCAGTGCTGTTCTACCCATCTCTCTACATAAAATCAGTGCCACCCTACCCATCTATATACATAATACCAGTGCCGTACTCTCCATTTCTCTCATAAAACCAGTACCTTCCTCCCCATCTGTCTGCATAAAACCAGTGTCGTCCTCCCCATCTATCTAGATAAAACCAGTGCCATCCTCCCCATGTAACTACATAATACCAGTGCCGTCCTCTCCATCTCTCTGCATAAAACCAGTGCCATCTTCCTCATCTATTTACATAAGACCATTGCCGTCTTACCCATCTATGTACATAAAACCAGTGCCGTGCTACTGATCCATCAACATAAAACCAGTGCCATCCACCCCATCTCTCTAAATAAAACCAGTGCCGTCCTACCCACCCGTCTACATAAAACCAGTGCCATCCTACCCATCTAACTACATAAAGCCTGTGCCGTCCTCCCCAACTAAGTGCATAAAACCAGTGTCATCCTCCCCATCTATCTACATAAAACCAGTGCCGTCCTCCCCATCTATCTATATAAAACTAGTGCCATCCTTTCCATCTCTCTACATAATACCAGTGCCGTCCTCCCCATCTAACTACATAAAACAAGTGCCGTCCTCCCCATCTGTCTCCGTAAACGCAGTGTCGTCCTCCCCATCGCTCTACATAAAACCACTGCCGTCCTCCCCATCTATCTACATAAGACCAGTGCTGTCTTTCCCATCTATCTACTTAAAAGCAGTGCCGTACTCCCCATCTAACTACATAAAACAAGTGCTGTCCTACCCATATATCTACATAAAACCAGTGCCGTCCTACCCATCTATCTACATAAAACCAGTGCCGTGCTACTGATCCATCAACATAAAACCAGTGCCATCAACCCCATCTCTCTGAATAAAATCAGTGCCGTCCTACCCAACTGTCTACATAAAACCAGTGCCGACCTTTCCATCTATCTACACAAAACCACTGTTGTCCTCCCCATCTACCTATATAAAACCAGTGCCGTCCTCTCTATCTCTCTACATAAAACCAGTGCCATCCTACCCATCTAACTACATAAAACCAGTGCCGTCCTCCCCATCTGTCTGCATAAAACCAGTGCCGTCCTTTCCATCTCTCTACATATAACGAATGTTGTCCTCCCCATCTACCTATATAAAACCAGTGCCATCCTTTCCATCTCTCTACATAATACCAGTGCCGTACTCCCCATCTAACTACATAAAACAAGTGCTGTCCTACCCATATATCTACATAAAACCAGTGCCGTCCTCTCTATCTCTCTACATAAAAACGGTGCCGTCCTACCCATCTATCTACATAAAACCAGTGTCGTCCACCCCATCTGTCTACATAAAACCAGGGCCGTCCTCCCCATCTGTCAACATAAACCACTGCCGTCCCACCCATCTATCTACATAAAACCAGCCCTGTCCTCTCCATCTCTCTACATAAAACCAGTGCCACCCTACCCATCTATATAACATAATACCAGTGCCGTACTCTCCATTTCTCTCATAAAACCAGTACCTTCCTCCCCATCTGTCTGCATAAAACTAGTGTCGTCCTCCCCATCTATCTAGATAAAACCACTGCCGTCGTACCCAACGAACTAGATAAAACCAGTGCCATCCTCCCCATGTAACTACATAATACCAGTGCCGTCCTCTCCAACTCTCTACATAAAACCAGTGCCATCTTCCTCATCTATTTACATAAGACCATTGCCGTCTTACCCATCAATGTACATAAAACCAGTGCCGTGCTACTGATCCATCAACATAAAACCAGTGCCATCCACCCCATCTCTCTAAATAAAACCAGTGCTGTCCTCTCCATCTCTCCACATAAAACCAGTGTCGTCCTACCCATCTATCTACATAAAACCAGTGTCATCCTACCCATCTAACTACATAAAACCAGTGCCACCCTACCCATCTATATACATAATACCAGTGCCGTACTCTCCATCTCTCTCATAAAACCAGTGCCGTTTTCCCCATCTGTCTGCATAAAACCATTGTCGTCCTCCCCATCTCTCTACATAAAACCAGTGCCATCCTACCCATCTATCTACATAAAACCAGTGCCGTCCTCCCCATCAATCTACAAAAAACCAGTACTGCCCACCCATCTATCTACATAAAACCAGTGCCATCCTCCCCATCTATCTACATAAAACCAGTGCCGTCCTACCCATCTATCTAGAGAAAACCAGTGCCGTCCTCCCCATCTATCTACAAAAAAACCAGTGCCATCCTACCCATCTCTCTATATAAAACCAGTGCCGTCCTCTCCATCTCTCTACATAAAACCAGTGCCGTCCTTTCCATCTCTCTACATAAAACCAGTGTTGTCCTCCCAATCTAACTACATAAAACCACTGCCGTCCTACCCATCTAACTATATAAAACCATTGCCGTCCTCCCCATCTATCTGCATAAAACAAATGCCGTCCTCCCCATCTGTCTGCATAAAAGCAGCGTCGTCCTCCCCATCTCTCTACATAAAAGCAGTGTCGTCCTCCCCATCTCTCTACATAAAACCAGTGTCGTCCTCCCCGTCTCTCTACATAAAATCAGTGCCGTCCTCTCCATCTCTCTACATAAAACCAGTGCCGACCTTTCCATCTATCTACACAAAACCACTGTTGTCCTCCCCATCTACCTATATAAAACCAGTGCCGTCCTCTCTATCTCTCTACATAAAACCAGTGCCGTCCTACCCATCTATCTACATAAAACCAGTGTCGTCCACCCCATCTATCTACATAAAATCAGTGCCATCCTACTCATCTATCTACATAAAAGCAGTGCCATCCTCCCCATCTATCTACATAAAACCAGTGCCGTCCTACCCATCTATCTACGTAAAACCAGTGCCGTGTTCTCAATCTCTCTACATAAATCCAGTGCCATCCTCCCCATCTCTCTAAATAAAACCTGTGCCGTCCTACCCACCCGTCTGCATAAAACCAGTGCCATCCTCCCCATCTAACTACATAATACCAGTGCAGTCCTCTCCATCTCTCTACATAAAACCAGTGCCGTCCTACCCATCTATCTACATAAAACCAGTGTCGTCCACCCCATCTGTCTACATAAAACCAGGGCCGTCCTCCCCATCTGTCAACATAAAACCACTGCCGTCCCACCCATCTATCTACATAAAACCAGTCCTGTCCTCTCCATCTCTCTACATAAAACCAGTGCCACCCTACCCATCTATATACATAATACCAGTGCCGTACTCTCCATTTCTCTCATAAAACCAGTACCTTCCTCCCCATCTGTCTGCATAAAACCAGTGTCGTCCTCCCCATCTATCTAGATAAAAACACTGCCGTTGTACCCAACGAACTAGATAAAACCAGTGCCATCCTCCCCATGTAACTACATAAAACCAGTGCCGTCCTCTCCATCTCTCTACATAAAACCAGTGCCGTCCTCCCCATCTATCTACATAAAACCAGTGCCGTCCTACCCATCTATCTACATAAAACCAGTGCCGTCCTACCCATCTATCTACATAAACCCAGTGCCGTCCTCCCTTTCTAACTACACAAAACCAGTGCTGTTCTACCCATCTCTCTACATAAAATCAGTGCCACCCTACCCATCTATATACATAATACCAGTGCCGTACTCTCCATTTCTCTCATAAAACCAGTACCTTCCTCCCCATCTGTCTGCATAAAACCAGTGTCGTCCTCCCCATCTATCTAGATAAAACCAGTGCCATCCTCCCCATGTAACTACATAATACCAGTGCCGTCCTCTCCATCTCTCTGCATAAAACCAGTGCCATCTTCCTCATCTATTTACATAAGACCATTGCCGTCTTACCCATCTATGTACATAAAACCAGTGCCGTGCTACTGATCCATCAACATAAAACCAGTGCCATCCACCCCATCTCTCTAAATAAAACCAGTGCCGTCCTACCCACCCGTCTACATAAAACCAGTGCCATCCTACCCATCTAACTACATAAAGCCTGTGCCGTCCTCCCCAACTAAGTACATAAAACCAGTGTCATCCTCCCCATCTATCTACATAAAACCAGTGCCGTCCTCCCCATCTATCTATATAAAACTAGTGCCATCCTTTCCATTACTCTACATAATACCAGTGCCGTCCTCCCCATCTAACTACATAAAACAAGTGCCGTCCTCCCCATCTGTCTCCGTAAACGCAGTGTCGTCCTCCCCATCGCTCTACATAAAACCACTGCCGTCCTCCCCATCTATCTACATAAGACCAGTGCTGTCTTTCCCATCTATCTACTTAAAAGCAGTGCCGTACTCCCCATCTAACTACATAAAACAAGTGCTGTCCTACCCATATATCTACATAAAACCAGTGCCGTCCTACCCATCTATCTACATAAAACCAGTGCCGTGCTACTGATCCATCAACATAAAACCAGTGCCATCCACCCCATCTCTCTAAATAAAATCAGTGCCGTCCTACCCAACCGTCTACATAAAACCAGTGCCATCCTACCCATCAAACTACATAAAACCAGTGTCGTCCTCCCCATGTATCTAGATAAAACCACTGCCGTCGTACCCAACGAACTAGATAAAACCAGTGCCACCCTCCCCATGTAACTACATAATACCAGTGCCGTCCTCCCCATCTCTCTACATAAAACCAGTGCCATCCTCTCCATCTCTCAACATAAAACCAGTGCCGTTCTACCCATCTATCAACATAAAACCAGTACCGTCCACCCCATCTATCTACATAAAACCAGGGCCCGTCCTCTGCATCTCATTACATAAATCCAGTGCCGTCCTCCACATCTCTCTACATAAAACCAGTGCCGTCCTCCCCATCTATCTACATAAAACCATTGCCATCCTACCCATCTATCTATATAAAACCAGTGCCGTCCTCCCCATCAATCTACAAAAAACCAGTACTGCCCACCCATCTATCTACATAAAACCAGTGCCATCCTCCCCATCTATCTACATAAAACCAGTGCCGTCCTACCCAACTATCTAGAGAAAACCAGTGCCGTCCTCCCCATCTATCTACAAAAAAACCAGTGCCATCCTACCCATCTCTCTATATAAAACCAGTGCCGTCCTCTCCAGCTCTCTACATAAAACCAGTGCCGTTCTCCCCATCTATCTACATAAAACCAGTGTCGTCCTCCCCATCTATCTAGATAAAACCACTGCCATCCTACCCATCTAACTAGATAAAACCAGTGCCATCCTCCCCATGTAACTACATAAAACCAGTGCCGTCCTTTCCATCTCTCTACATAAAACCAGTGCCATCCTCCCCATGTAACTACATAAAACCAGTGCCGTCCTTTCCATCTCTCTACATAAAACCAGTGTTGTCCTCCCAATCTAACTACATAAAACCAGTGCCGTCCTACCCATCTAACTACATAAAAGCAGTGCTGTCCTACCCATCTACCTACATAAAACAAATGCCGTCCTCCCCATCTGTCTGCATAAAACCATTGCCGTCCTCCCCATCTATCTGCATAAAACCATTGCCGTCCTCCCCATCTATCTGCATAAAACAAATGCCGTCCTCCCCATCTGTCTGCATAAAAGCAGCGTCGTCCTCCCCATCTCTCTACATAAAAGCAGTGTCGTCCTCCCCATCTCTCTACATAAAACCAGTGTCATCCTCCCCATCTCTCTACATAAAATCAGTGCCGTCCTCTCCATCTCTCTACATAAAACCAGTGCCGACCTTTCCATCTATCTACACAAAACCACTGTTGTCCTCCCCATCTACCTATATAAAACCAGTGCCGTCCTCTCTATCTCTCTACATAAAACCAGTGCCGTCCTACCCATCTATCTACATAAAACCAGTGTAGTCCACCCCATCTATCTACATAAAATCAGTGCCATCCTACTCATCTATCTACATAAAACCAGTGCCATCCTCCCCATCTATCTACATAAAACCAGTGCCGTCCTACCCATCTATCTACGTAAAACCAGTGCCGTGTTCTCAATCTCTCTACATAAAACCAGTGCCATCCTCCCCATCTCTCTAAATAAAACCTGTGCCGTCCTACCCACCCGTCTGCATAAAACCAGTGCCATCCTCCCCATCTAACTACATAATACCAGTGCAGTCCTCTCCATCTCTCTACATAAAACCAGTGCCGTCCTACCCATCTATCTACATAAAACCACTGCCGTCCCACCCATCTATCTACATAAAACCAGTCCTGTCCTCTCCATCTCTCTACATAAAACCAGTGCCACCCTACCCATCTATATACATAATACCAGTGCCGTACTCTCCATTTCTCTCATAAAACCAGTACCTTCCTCCCCATCTGTCTGCATAAAACCAGTGCCGTGCTACTGATCCATCAACATAAAACCAGTGCCATCCACCCCATCTCTCTAAATAAAACCAGTGCCGTCCTACCCACCCGTCTACATAAAACCAGTGCCATCCTACCCATCTAACTACATAAAGCCTGCGCCATCCTCCCCAACTAAGTACATAAAACCAGTGTCATCCTCCCCATCTATCTACATAAAACCAGTGCCGTCCTCCCCATCTATCTATATAAAACTAGTGCCATCCTTTCCATCTCTCTACATAATACCAGTGCCGTCCTCCCCATCTAACTACATAAAACAAGTGCCGTCCTCCCCATCTGTCTCCGTAAACGCAGTGTCGTCCTCCCCATCGCTCTACATAAAACCACTGCCGTCCTCCCCATCTATCTACATAAGACCAGTGCTGTCTTTCCCATCTATCTACTTAAAAGCAGTGCCGTACTCCCCATCTAACTACATAAAACAAGTGCTGTCCTACCCATATATCTACATAAAACCAGTGCCGTCCTACCCATCTATCTACATAAAACCAGTGCCGTGCTACTGATCCATCAACATAAAACCAGTGCCATCCACCCCATCTCTCTAAATAAAACCAGTGCCATCCTACCCATCTAACTACATAAAACCAGTGTCGTCCTCCCCATGTATCTAGATAAAACCACTGCCGTCGTACCCAACGAACTAGATAAAACCAGTGCCACCCTCCCCATGTAACTACATAATACCAGTGCCGTCCTCCCCATCTCTCTACATAAAACCAGTGCCATCCTCTCCATCTCTCAACATAAAACCAGTGCCGTTCTACCCATCTATCAACATAAAACCAGTACCGTCCACCCCATCTATCTACATAAAACCAGGGCCCGTCCTCTGCATCTCATTACATAAATCCAGTGCCGTCCTCCACATCTCTCTACATAAAACCAGTGCCGTCCTCCCCATCTATCTACATAAAACCAGTGCCATCCTACCCATTAATCTATATAAAACCAGTGCCGTCCTCCCCATCAATCTACAAAAAACCAGTACTGTCCACCCATCTATCTACATAAAACCAGTGCCATCCTCCCCATCTATCTACATAAAACCAGTGCCGTCCTACCCAACTATCTAGAGAAAACCAGTGCCGTCCTCCCCATCTATCTACAAAAAAACCAGTGCCATCCTACCCATCTCTCTATATAAAACCAGTGCCGTCCTCTCCAGCTCTCTACATAAAACCAGTGCCGTTCTCCCCATCTATCTACATAAAACCAGTGTCGTCCTCCCCATCTATCTAGATAAAACCACTGCCATCCTACCCATCTAACTAGATAAAACCAGTGCCATCCTCCCCATGTAACTACATAAAACCAGTGCCGTCCTTTCCATCTCTCTACATAAAACCAGTGCCATCCTCCCCATGTAACTACATAAAACCAGTGCCGTCCTTTCCATCTCTCTACATAAAACCAGTGTTGTCCTCCCAATCTAACTACATAAAACCAGTGCCGTCCTACCCATCTAACTACATAAAAGCAGTGCTGTCCTACCCATCTACCTACATAAAACAAATGCCGTCCTCCCCATCTGTCTGCATAAATCCATTGCCGTCCTCCCCATCTATCTGCATAAAACAAATGCCGTCCTCCCCATCTGTCTGCATTAAAACAGCGTTGTCCTCCCCATCTCTCTACATAAAAGCAGTGTCGTCCTCCCCATCTCTCTACATAAAACCAGTGTCGTCCTCCCCGTCTCCCTACATAAAATCAGTGCCGTCCTCTCCATCTCTCTACATAAAACCAGTGCCGACCGTTCCACCTATCTACACAAAACCACTGTTGTCCTCCCCATCTACCTATATAAAACCAGTGCCGTCCTCTCTATCTCTCTACATAAAACCAGTGCCGTCCTACACATCTATCTACATAAAACCAGTGTCGTCCACCCCATCTATCTACATAAAATCAGTGCCATCCTACTCATCTATCTACATAAAACCAGTGCCATCCTCCCCATCTATCTACATAAAACCAGTGCCGTCCTACCCATCTATCTACGTAAAACCAGTGCCGTGTTCTCAATCTCTCTACATAAAACCAGTGCAGTCCTCTCCATCTCTCTACATAAAACCAGTGCCGTCCTACCCATCTATCTACATAAAACCAGTGTCGTCCTACACATCTATCTACATAAAACCAGTGTCGTCCACCCCATCTGTCTACATAAAATCAGTGCCATCCTACTCATCTATCTACATAAAACCAGTGCCATCCTCCCCATCTATCTACATAAAACCAGTGCCGTCCTACCCACCCGTCTGCATAAAACCAGTGCCATCCTCCCCATCTAACTACATAATACCAGTGCAGTCCTCTCCATCTCTCTAGATAAAACCAGTGCCGTCCTACCCATCTATCTACATAAAACCAGTGTCGTCCACCCTATCTGTCTACATAAAACCAGGGCCGTCCTCCCCATCTGTCAACATAAAACCACTGCCGTCCCACCCATCTATCTACATAAAACCAGTCCTGTCCTCTCCATCTCTCTACATAAAACCAGTGCCACCCTACCCATCTATATACATAATACCAGTGCCGTACTCTCCATATCTCTCATAAAACCAGTACCTTCCTCCCCATCTGTCTGCATAAAACCAGTGTCGTCGTCCCCATCTATCTAGATAAAACCACTGCCGTCGTACCCAACGAACTAGATAAAACCAGTGCCACCCTCCCCATGTAACTACATAATACCAGTGCCGTCCTCTCCATCTCTCTACATAAAACCAGTGCCATCTTCCTCATCTATTTACATAAGACCATTGCCGTCTTACCCATCTATGTACATAAAACCAGTGCCGTGCTACTGATCCATCAACATAAAACCAGTGCCATCCACCCCATCTCTCTAAATAAAACCAGTGCCGTCCTACCCACCCGTCTACATAAAACCAGTGCCATCCTACCCATCTAACTACATAAAGCCTGCGCCATCCTCCCCAACTAAGTACATAAAACCAGTGTCATCCTCCCCATCTATCTACATAAAACCAGTGCCGTCCTCCCCATCTATCTATATAAAACTAGTGCCATCCTTTCCATCTCTCGACATAATACCAGTGCCGTCCTCCCCATCTAACTACATAAAACAAGTGCCGTCCTCCCCATCTGTCTCCGTAAACGCAGTGTCGTCCTCCCCATCGCTCTACATAAAACCACTGCCGTCCTCCCCATCTATCTACATAAGACCAGTGCTGTCTTTCCCATCTATCTACTTAAAAGCAGTGCCGTACTCCCCATCTAACTACATAAAACAAGTGCTGTCCTACCCATATATCTACATAAAACCAGTGCCGTCCTACCCATCTATCTACATAAAACCAGTGCCGTGCTACTGATCCATCAACATAAAACCAGTGCCATCCACCCCATCTCTCTAAATAAAATCAGTGCCGTCCTACCCAACCGTCTACATAAAACCAGTGCCATCCTACCCATCTAACTACATAAAACCAGTGTCGTCCTCCCCATGTATCTAGATAAAACCACTGCCGTCGTACCCAACGAACTAGATAAAACCAGTGCCACCCTCCCCATGTAACTACATAATACCAGTGCCGTCCTCCCCATCTCTCTACATAAAACCAGTGCCATCCTCTCCATCTCTCAACATAAAACCAGTGCCGTTCTACCCATCTATCAACATAAAACCAGTACCGTCCACCCCATCTATCTACATAAAACCAGGGCCCGTCCTCTGCATCTCATTACATAAATCCAGTGCCGTCCTCCACATCTCTCTACATAAAACCAGTGCCGTCCTCCCCATCTATCTACATAAAACCAGTGCCATCCTACCCATCTATCTATATAAAACCAGTGCTGTCCTCCCCATCAATCTACAAAAAACCAGTACTGCCCACCCATCTATCTACATAAAACCAGTGCCATCCTCCCCATCTATCTACATAAAACCAGTGCCGTCCTACCCAACTATCTAGAGAAAACCAGTGCCGTCCTCCCCATCTATCTACAAAAAAACCAGTGCCATCCTACCCATCTCTCTATATAAAACCAGTGCCGTCCTCTCCAGCTCTCTACATAAAACCAGTGCCGTTCTCCCCATCTATCTACATAAAACCAGTGTCGTCCTCCCCATCTATCTAGATAAAACCACTGCCATCCTACCCATCTAACTAGATAAAACCAGTGCCATCCTCCCCATGTAACTACATAAAACCAGTGCCGTCCTTTCCATCTCTCTACATAAAACCAGTGTTGTCCTCCCAATCTAACTACATAAAACCAGTGTCGTCCTCCCCGTCTCCCTACATAAAATCAGTGCCGTCCTCTCCATCTCTCTACATAAAACCAGTGCCGACCGTTCCACCTATCTACACAAAACCACTGTTGTCCTCCCCATCTACCTATATAAAACCAGTGCCGTCCTCTCTATCTCTCTACATAAAACCAGTGCCGTCCTACACATCTATCTACATAAAACCAGTGTCGTCCACCTCATCTATCTACATAAAATCAGTGCCATCCTACTCATCTATCTACATAAAACCAGTGCCATCCTCCCCATGTAACTACATAAAACCAGTGCCGTCCTCTCCATCTCTCTACATAAAACCAGTGCCGTCCTCCCCATCTATCTACATAAAACCAGTGCCGTCCTCCCCATCTATCTACATAAAACCAGTGCCGTCCTACCCATCTATCTACATAAACCCAGTGCCGTCCTCCCTTTCTAACTACACAAAACCAGTGCTGTTCTACCCATCTCTCTACATAAAATCAGTGCCACCCTACCCATCTATATACATAATACCAGTGCCGTACTCTCCATTTCTCTCATAAAACCAGTACCTTCCTCCCCATCTGTCTGCATAAAACCAGTGTCGTCCTCCCCATCTATCTAGATAAAACCAGTGCCATCCTCCCCATGTAACTACATAATACCAGTGCCGTCCTCTCCATCTCTCTGCTTAAAACCAGTGCCATCTTCCTCATCTATTTACATAAGACCATTGCCGTCTTACCCATCTATGTACATAAAACCAGTGCCGTGCTACTGATCCATCAACATAAAACCAGTGCCATCCACCCCATCTCTCTAAATAAAACCAGTGCCGTCCTACCCACCCGTCTACATAAAACCAGTGCCGTCCTACCCATCTAACTACATAAAAGCAGTGCTGTCCTACCCATCTACCTACATAAAACAAATGCCGTCCTCCCCATCTGTCTGCATAAAACCATTGCCGTCCTCCCCATCTATCTGCATAAAACCATTGCCGTCCTCCCCATCTATCTGCATAAAACAAATGCCGTCCTCCCCATCTGTCTGCATAAAAGCAGCGTCGTCCTCCCCATCTCTCTACATAAAAGCAGTGTCGTCCTCCCCATCTCTCTACATAAAACCAGTGTCATCCTCCCCATCTCTCTACATAAAATCAGTGCCGTCCTCTCCATCTCTCTACATAAAACCAGTGCCGACCTTTCCATCTATCTACACAAAACCACTGTTGTCCTCCCCATCTACCTATATAAAACCAGTGCCGTCCTACCCATCTATCTACATAAAACCAGTGTAGTCCACCCCATCTATCTACATAAAATCAGTGCCATCCTACTCATCTATCTACATAAAACCAGTGCCATCCTCCCCATCTATCTACATAAAACCAGTGCCGTCCTACCCATCTATCTACGTAAAACCAGTGCCGTGTTCTCAATCTCTCTACATAAAACCAGTGCCATCCTCCCCATCTCTCTAAATAAAACCTGTGCCGTCCTACCCACCCGTCTGCATAAAACCAGTGCCATCCTCCCCATCTAACTACATAATACCAGTGCAGTCCTCTCCATCTCTCTACATAAAACCAGTGCCGTCCTACCCATCTATCTACATAAAACCACTGCCGTCCCACCCATCTATCTACATAAAACCAGTCCTGTCCTCTCCATCTCTCTACATAAAACCAGTGCCACCCTACCCATCTATATACATAATACCAGTGCCGTACTCTCCATTTCTCTCATAAAACCAGTACCTTCCTCCCCATCTGTCTGCATAAAACCAGTGTCGTCCTCCCAATCTATCTAGATAAAACCACTGCCGTCGTACCCAACGAACTAGATAAAACCAGTGCCATCCTCCCCATGTAACTACATAATACCAGTGCCGTCCTCTCCATCTCTCTACATAAAACCAGTGCCATCTTCCTCATCTATTTACATAAGACCATTGCCGTCTTACCCATCTATGTACATAAAACCAGTGCCGTGCTACTGATCCATCAACATAAAACCAGTGCCATCCACCCCATCTCTCTAAATAAAACCAGTGCCGTCCTACCCACCCGTCTACATAAAACCAGTGCCATCCTACCCATCTAACTACATAAAGCCTGCGCCATCCTCCCCAACTAAGTACATAAAACCAGTGTCATCCTCCCCATCTATCTACATAAAACCAGTGCCGTCCTCCCCATCTATCTATATAAAACTAGTGCCATCCTTTCCATCTCTCTACATAATACCAGTGCCGTCCTCCCCATCTAACTACATAAAACAAGTGCCGTCCTCCCCATCTGTCTCCGTAAACGCAGTGTCGTCCTCCCCATCGCTCTACATAAAACCACTGCCGTCCTCCCCATCTATCTACATAAGACCAGTGCTGTCTTTCCCATCTATCTACTTAAAAGCAGTGCCGTACTCCCCATCTAACTACATAAAACAAGTGCTGTCCTACCCATATATCTACATAAAACCAGTGCCGTCCTACCCATCTATCTACATAAAACCAGTGCCGTGCTACTGATCCATCAACATAAAACCAGTGCCATCCACCCCATCTCTCTAAATAAAACCAGTGCCATCCTACCCATCTAACTACATAAAACCAGTGTCGTCCTCCCATGTATCTAGATAAAACCACTGCCGTCGTACCCAACGAACTAGATAAAACCAGTGCCACCCTCCCATGTAACTACATAATACCAGTGCCGTCCTCCCCATCTCTCTACATAAAACCAGTGCCATCCTCTCCATCTCTCAACATAAAACCAGTGCCGTTCTACCCATCTATCAACATAAAACCAGTACCGTCCACCCCATCTATCTACATAAAACCAGGGCCCGTCCTCTGCATCTCATTACATAAATCCAGTGCCGTCCTCCACATCTCTCTACATAAAAACCAGTGCCGTCCTCCCCATCTATCTACATAAAACCAGTGCATCCTACCCATTAATCTATATAAAACCAGTGCCGTCCTCCCCATCAATCTACAAAAAACCAGTACTGTCCACCCATCTATCTACATAAAACCAGTGCCATCCTCCCCATCTATCTACATAAAACCAGTGCCGTCCTACCCAACTATCTAGAGAAAACCAGTGCCGTCCTCCCCATCTATCTACAAAAAAACCAGTGCCATCCTACCCATCTCTCTATATAAAACCAGTGCCGTCCTCTCCAGCTCTCTACATAAAACCAGTGCCGTTCTCCCCATCTATCTACATAAAACCAGTGTCGTCCTCCCCATCTATCTAGATAAAACCACTGCCATCCTACCCATCTAACTAGATAAAACCAGTGCCATCCTCCCCATGTAACTACATAAAACCAGTGCCGTCCTTTCCATCTCTCTACATAAAACCAGTGCCATCCTCCCCATGTAACTACATAAAACCAGTGCCGTCCTTTCCATCTCTCTACATAAAACCAGTGTTGTCCTCCCAATCTAACTACATAAAACCAGTGCCGTCCTACCCATCTAACTACATAAAAGCAGTGCTGTCCTACCCATCTACCTACATAAAACAAATGCCGTCCTCCCCATCTGTCTGCATAAATCCATTGCCGTCCTCCCCATCTATCTGCATAAAACAAATGCCGTCCTCCCCATCTGTCTGCATTAAAACAGCGTTGTCCTCCCCATCTCTCTACATAAAAGCAGTGTCGTCCTCCCCATCTCTCTACATAAAACCAGTGTCGTCCTCCCCGTCTCCCTACATAAAATCAGTGCCGTCCTCTCCATCTCTCTACATAAAACCAGTGCCGACCGTTCCACCTATCTACACAAAACCACTGTTGTCCTCCCCATCTACCTATATAAAACCAGTGCCGTCCCCTCTCTATCTCTCTACATAAAACCAGTGCCGTCCTACACATCTATCTACATAAAACCAGTGTCGTCCACCCCATCTATCTACATAAAATCAGTGCCATCCTACTCATCTATCTACATAAAACCAGTGCCATCCTCCCCATCTATCTACATAAAACCAGTGCCGTCCTACCCATCTATCTACGTAAAACCAGTGCCGTGTTCTCAATCTCTCTACATAAAACCAGTGCAGTCCTCTCCATCTCTCTACATAAAACCAGTGCCGTCCTACCCATCTATCTACATAAAACCAGTGTCGTCCTACACATCTATCTACATAAAACCAGTGTCGTCCACCCCATCTGTCTACATAAAATCAGTGCCATCCTACTCATCTATCTACATAAAACCAGTGCCATCCTCCCCATCTATCTACATAAAACCAGTGCCGTCCTACCCACCCGTCTGCATAAAACCAGTGCCATCCTCCCCATCTAACTACATAATACCAGTGCAGTCCTCTCCATCTCTCTAGATAAAACCAGTGCCGTCCTACCCATCTATCTACATAAAACCAGTGTCGTCCACCCTATCTGTCTACATAAAACCAGGGCCGTCCTCCCCATCTGTCAACATAAAACCACTGCCGTCCCACCCATCTATCTACATAAAACCAGTCCTGTCCTCTCCATCTCTCTACATAAAACCAGTGCCACCCTACCCATCTATATACATAATACCAGTGCCGTACTCTCCATATCTCTCATAAAACCAGTACATTCCTCCCCATATGTCTGCATAAAACCAGTGTCGTCGTCCCCATCTATCTAGATAAAACCACTGCCGTCGTACCCAACGAACTAGATAAAACCAGTGCCACCCTCCCCATGTAACTACATAATACCAGTGCCGTCCTCTCCATCTCTCTACATAAAACCAGTGCCATCTTCCTCATCTATTTACATAAGACCATTGCCGTCTTACCCATCTATGTACATAAAACCAGTGCCGTGCTACTGATCCATCAACATAAAACCAGTGCCATCCACCCCATCTCTCTAAATAAAACCAGTGCCGTCCTAGCCACCCGTCTACATAAAACCAGTGCCATCCTACCCATCTAACTACATAAAGCCTGCGCCATCCTCCCCAACTAAGTACATAAAACCAGTGTCATCCTCCCCATCTATCTACATAAAACCAGTGCCGTCCTCCCCATCTATCTATATAAAACTAGTGCCATCCTTTCCATCTCTCGACATAATACCAGTGCCGTCCTCCCCATCTAACTACATAAAACAAGTGCCGTCCTCCCCATCTGTCTCCGTAAACGCAGTGTCGTCCTCCCCATCGCTCTACATAAAACCACTGCCGTCCTCCCCATCTATCTACATAAGACCAGTGCTGTCTTTCCCATCTATCTACTTAAAAGCAGTGCCGTACTCCCCATCTAACTACATAAAACAAGTGCTGTCCTACCCATATATCTACATAAAACCAGTGCCGTCCTACCCATCTATCTACATAAAACCAGTGCCGTGCTACTGATCCATCAACATAAAACCAGTGCCATCCACCCCATCTCTCTAAATAAAATCAGTGCCGTCCTACCCAACCGTCTACATAAAACCAGTGCCATCCTACCCATCTAACTACATAAAACCAGTGTCGTCCTCCCCATGTATCTAGATAAAACCACTGCCGTCGTACCCAACGAACTAGATAAAACCAGTGCCACCCTCCCCATGTAACTACATAATACCAGTGCCATCCTACCCATCTAACTACATAAAACCAGTGTCGTCCTCCCCATGTATCTAGATAAAACCACTGCCGTCGTACCCAACGAACTAGATAAAACCAGTGCCACCCTCCCCATGTAACTACATAATACCAGTGCCGTCCTCCCCATCTCTCTACATAAAACCAGTGCCATCCTCTCCATCTCTCAACATAAAACCAGTGCCGTTCTACCCATCTATCAACATAAAACCAGTACCGTCCACCCCATCTATCTACATAAAACCAGGGCCCGTCCTCTGCATCTCATTACATAAATCCAGTGCCGTCCTCCACATCTCTCTACATAAAACCAGTGCCGTCCTCCCCATCTATCTACATAAAACCAGTGCCATCCTACCCATCTATCTATATAAAACCAGTGCTGTCCTCCCCATCAATCTACAAAAAACCAGTACTGCCCACCCATCTATCTACATAAAACCAGTGCCATCCTCCCCATCTATCTACATAAAACCAGTGCCGTCCTACCCAACTATCTAGAGAAAACCAGTGCCGTCCTCCCCATCTATCTACAAAAAAACCAGTGCCATCCTACCCATCTCTCTATATAAAACCAGTGCCGTCCTCTCCAGCTCTCTACATAAAACCAGTGCCGTTCTCCCCATCTATCTACATAAAACCAGTGTCGTCCTCCCCATCTATCTAGATAAAACCACTGCCATCCTACCCATCTAACTAGATAAAACCAGTGCCATCCTCCCCATGTAACTACATAAAACCAGTGCCGTCCTTTCCATCTCTCTACATAAAACCAGTGCCATCCTCCCCATGTAACTACATAAAACCAGTGCCGTCCTTTCCATCTCTCTACATAAAACCAGTGTTGTCCTCCCAATCTAACTACATAAAACCAGTGTCGTCCTCCCCGTCTCCCTACATAAAATCAGTGCCGTCCTCTCCATCTCTCTACATAAAACCAGTGCCGTCCTACACATCTATCTACATAAAACCAGTGTCGTCCACCTCATCTATCTACATAAAATCAGTGCCATCCTACTCATCTATCTACATAAAACCAGTGCCATCCTCCCCATGTAACTACATAAAACCAGTGCCGTCCTCTCCATCTCTCTACATAAAACCAGTGCCGTCCTCCCCATCTATCTACATAAAACCAGTGCCGTCCTACCCATCTATCTACATAAAACCAGTGCCGTCCTACCCATCTATCTACATAAACCCAGTGCCGTCCTCCCTTTCTAACTACACAAAACCAGTGCTGTTCTACCCATCTCTCTACATAAAATCAGTGCCACCCTACCCATCTATATACATAATACCAGTGCCGTACTCTCCATTTCTCTCATAAAACCAGTACCTTCCTCCCCATCTGTCTGCATAAAACCAGTGTCGTCCTCCCCATCTATCTAGATAAAACCAGTGCCATCCTCCCCATGTAACTACATAATACCAGTGCCGTCCTCTCCATCTCTCTGCATAAAACCAGTGCCATCTTCCTCATCTATTTACATAAGACCATTGCCGTCTTACCCATCTATGTACATAAAACCAGTGCCGTGCTACTGATCCATCAACATAAAACCAGTGCCATCCACCCCATCTCTCTAAATAAAACCAGTGCCGTCCTACCCACCCGTCTACATAAAACCAGTGCCATCCTACCCATCTAACTACATAAAGCCTGTGCCGTCCTCCCCAACTAAGTACATAAAACCAGTGTCATCCTCCCCATCTATCTACATAAAACCAGTGCCGTCCTCCCCATCTATCTATATAAAACTAGTGCCATCCTTTCCATTACTCTACATAATACCAGTGCCGTCCTCCCCATCTAACTACATAAAACAAGTGCCGTCCTCCCCATCTGTCTCCGTAAACGCAGTGTCGTCCTCCCCATCGCTCTACATAAAACCACTGCCGTCCTCCCCATCTATCTACATAAGACCAGTGCTGTCTTTCCCATCTATCTACTTAAAAGCAGTGCCGTACTCCCCATCTAACTACATAAAACAAGTGCTGTCCTACCCATATATCTACATAAAACCAGTGCCGTCCTACCCATCTATCTACATAAAACCAGTGCCGTGCTACTGATCCATCAACATAAAACCAGTGCCATCCACCCCATCTCTCTAAATAAAATCAGTGCCGTCCTACCCAACCGTCTACATAAAACCAGTGCCATCCTACCCATCTAACTACATAAAACCAGTGTCGTCCTCCCCATGTATCTAGATAAAACCACTGCCGTCGTACCCAACGAACTAGATAAAACCAGTGCCACCCTCCCCATGTAACTACATAATACCAGTGCCGTCCTCTCCATCTCTCTACATAAAACCAGTGCCGTCCTTTCCATCTCTCTACATAAAACCAGTGTTGTCCTCCCAATCTAACTACATAAAACCACTGCCGTCCTACCCATCTAACTATATAAAAGCAGTGCTGTCCTACCCATCTACCTACATAAAACAAATGCCTTCCTCCCCATCTGTCTGCATAAAACCATTGCCGTCCTCCCCATCTATCTGCATAAAACAAATGCCGTCCTCCCCATCTGTCTGCATAAAAGCAGCGTCGTCCTCCCCATCTCTCTACATAAAAGCAGTGTCGTCCTCCCCATCTCTCTACATAAAACCAGTGTCGTCCTCCCCGTCTCTCTACATAAAATCAGTGCCGTCCTCTCCATCTCTCTACATAAAACCAGTGCCGACCTTTCCATCTATCTACACAAAACCACTGTTGTCCTCCCCATCTACCTATATAAAACCAGTGCCGTCCTCTCTATCTCTCTACATAAAACCAGTGCCGTCCTACCCATCTATCTACATAAAACCAGTGTCGTCCACCCCATCTATCTACATAAAATCAGTGCCATCCTACTCATCTATCTACATAAAAGCAGTGCCATCCTCCCCATCTATCTACATAAAACCAGTGCCGTCCTACCCATCTATCTACGTAAAACCAGTGCCGTGTTCTCAATCTCTCTACATAAATCCAGTGCCATCCTCCCCATCTCTCTAAATAAAACCTGTGCCGTCCTACCCACCCGTCTGCATAAAACCAGTGCCATCCTCCCCATCTAACTACATAATACCAGTGCAGTCCTCTCCATCTCTCTACATAAAACCAGTGCCGTCCTACCCATCTATCTACATAAAACCAGTGTCGTCCACCCCATCTGTCTACATAAAACCAGGGCCGTCCTCCCCATCTGTCAACATAAAACCACTGCCGTCCCACCCATCTATCTACATAAAACCAGTCCTGTCCTCTCCATCTCTCTACATAAAACCAGTGCCACCCTACCCATCTATATACATAATACCAGTGCCGTACTCTCCATTTCTCTCATAAAACCAGTACCTTCCTCCCCATCTGTCTGCATAAAACCAGTGTCGTCCTCCCCATCTATCTAGATAAAAACACTGCCGTTGTACCCAACGAACTAGATAAAACCAGTGCCATCCTCCCCATGTAACTACATAAAACCAGTGCCGTCCTCTCCATCTCTCTACATAAAACCAGTGCCGTCCTCCCCATCTATCTACATAAAACCAGTGCCGTCCTACCCATCTATCTACATAAAACCAGTGCCGTCCTACCCATCCATCTACATAAACCCAGTGCCGTCCTCCCTTTCTAACTACACAAAACCAGTGCTGTTCTACCCATCTCTCTACATAAAATCAGTGCCACCCTACCCATCTATATACATAATACCAGTGCCGTACTCTCCATTTCTCTCATAAAACCAGTACCTTCCTCCCCATCTGTCTGCATAAAACCAGTGTCGTCCTCCCCATCTATCTAGATAAAACCAGTGCCATCCTCCCCATGTAACTACATAATACCAGTGCCGTCCTCTCCATCTCTCTGCATAAAACCAGTGCCATCTTCCTCATCTATTTACATAAGACCATTGCCGTCTTACCCATCTATGTACATAAAACCAGTGCCGTGCTACTGATCCATCAACATAAAACCAGTGCCATCCACCCCATCTCTCTAAATAAAACCAGTGCCGTCCTACCCACCCGTCTACATAAAACCAGTGCCATCCTACCCATCTAACTACATAAAGCCTGTGCCGTCCTCCCCAACTAAGTGCATAAAACCAGTGTCATCCTCCCCATCTATCTACATAAAACCAGTGCCGTCCTCCCCATCTATCTATATAAAACTAGTGCCATCCTTTCCATCTCTCTACATAATACCAGTGCCGTCCTCCCCATCTAACTACATAAAACAAGTGCCGTCCTCCCCATCTGTCTCCGTAAACGCAGTGTCGTCCTCCCCATCGCTCTACATAAAACCACTGCCGTCCTCCCCATCTATCTACATAAGACCAGTGCTGTCTTTCCCATCTATCTACTTAAAAGCAGTGCCGTACTCCCCATCTAACTACATAAAACAAGTGCTGTCCTACCCATATATCTACATAAAACCAGTGCCGTCCTACCCATCTATCTACATAAAACCAGTGCCGTGCTACTGATCCATCAACATAAAACCAGTGCCATCAACCCCATCTCTCTGAATAAAATCAGTGCCGTCCTACCCAACTGTCTACATAAAACCAGTGCCGACCTTTCCATCTATCTACACAAAACCACTGTTGTCCTCCCCATCTACCTATATAAAACCAGTGCCGTCCTCTCTATCTCTCTACATAAAACCAGTGCCATCCTACCCATCTAACTACATAAAACCAGTGCCGTCCTCCCCATCTGTCTGCATAAAACCAGTGCCGTCCTTTCCATCTCTCTACATATAACGAATGTTGTCCTCCCCATCTACCTATATAAAACCAGTGCCATCCTTTCCATCTCTCTACATAATACCAGTGCCGTACTCCCCATCTAACTACATAAAACAAGTGCTGTCCTACCCATATATCTACATAAAACCAGTGCCGTCCTCTCTATCTCTCTACATAAAAACAGTGCCGTCCTACCCATCTATCTACATAAAACCAGTGTCGTCCACCCCATCTGTCTACATAAAACCAGGGCCGTCCTCCCCATCTGTCAACATAAAACCACTGCCGTCCCACCCATCTATCTACATAAAACCAGCCCTGTCCTCTCCATCTCTCTACATAAAACCAGTGCCACCCTACCCATCTATATACATAATACCAGTGCCGTACTCTCCATTTCTCTCATAAAACCAGTACCTTCCTCCCCATCTGTCTGCATAAAACTAGTGTCGTCCTCCCCATCTATCTAGATAAAACCACTGCCGTCGTACCCAACGAACTAGATAAAACCAGTGCCATCCTCCCCATGTAACTACATAATACCAGTGCCGTCCTCTCCAACTCTCTACATAAAACCAGTGCCATCTTCCTCATCTATTTACATAAGACCATTGCCGTCTTACCCATCAATGTACATAAAACCAGCGCCGTGCTACTGATCCATCAACATAAAACCAGTGCCATCCACCCCATCTCTCTAAATAAAACCAGTGCTGTCCTCTCCATCTCTCCACATAAAACCAGTGTCGTCCTACCCATCTATCTACATAAAACCAGTGTCATCCTACCCATCTAACTACATAAAACCAGTGCCACCCTACCCATCTATATACATAATACCAGTGCCGTACTCTCCATCTCTCTCATAAAACCAGTGCCGTTTTCCCCATCTGTCTGCATAAAACCATTGTCGTCCTCCCCATCTCTCTACATAAAACCAGTGCCATCCTACCCATCTATCTACATAAAACCAGTGCCGTCCTCCCCATCAATCTACAAAAAACCAGTACTGCCCACCCATCTATCTACATAAAACCAGTGCCATCCTCCCCATCTATCTACATAAAACCAGTGCCGTCCTACCCATCTATCTAGAGAAAACCAGTGCCGTCCTCCCCATCTATCTACAAAAAAACCAGTGCCATCCTACCCATCTCTCTATATAAAACCAGTGCCGTCCTCTCCATCTCTCTACATAAAACCAGTGCCGTCCTTTCCATCTCTCTACATAAAACCAGTGTTGTCCTCCCAATCTAACTACATAAAACCACTGCCGTCCTACCCATCTAACTATATAAAAGCAGTGCTGTCCTACCCATCTACCTACATAAAACAAATGCCTTCCTCCCCATCTGTCTGCATAAAACCATTGCCGTCCTCCCCATCTATCTGCATAAAACAAATGCCGTCCTCCCCATCTGTCTGCATAAAAGCAGCGTCGTCCTCCCCATCTCTCTACATAAAAGCAGTGTCGTCCTCCCCATCTCTCTACATAAAACCAGTGTCGTCCTCCCCGTCTCTCTACATAAAATCAGTGCCGTCCTCTCCATCTCTCTACATAAAACCAGTGCCGACCTTTCCATCTATCTACACAAAACCACTGTTGTCCTCCCCATCTACCTATATAAAACCAGTGCCGTCCTCTCTATCTCTCTACATAAAACCAGTGCCGTCCTACCCATCTATCTACATAAAACCAGTGTCGTCCACCCCATCTATCTACATAAAATCAGTGCCATCCTACTCATCTATCTACATAAAAGCAGTGCCATCCTCCCCATCTATCTACATAAAACCAGTGCCGTCCTACCCATCTATCTACGTAAAACCAGTGCCGTGTTCTCAATCTCTCTACATAAATCCAGTGCCATCCTCCCCATCTCTCTAAATAAAACCTGTGCCGTCCTACCCACCCGTCTGCATAAAACCAGTGCCATCCTCCCCATCTAACTACATAATACCAGTGCAGTCCTCTCCATCTCTCTACATAAAACCAGTGCCGTCCTACCCATCTATCTACATAAAACCAGTGTCGTCCACCCCATCTGTCTACATAAAACCAGGGCCGTCCTCCCCATCTGTCAACATAAAACCACTGCCGTCCCACCCATCTATCTACATAAAACCAGTCCTGTCCTCTCCATCTCTCTACATAAAACCAGTGCCACCCTACCCATCTATATACATAATACCAGTGCCGTACTCTCCATTTCTCTCATAAAACCAGTACCTTCCTCCCCATCTGTCTGCATAAAACCAGTGTCGTCCTCCCCATCTATCTAGATAAAAACACTGCCGTTGTACCCAACGAACTAGATAAAACCAGTGCCATCCTCCCCATGTAACTACATAAAACCAGTGCCGTCCTCTCCATCTCTCTACATAAAACCAGTGCCGTCCTCCCCATCTATCTACATAAAACCAGTGCCGTCCTACCCATCTATCTACATAAAACCAGTGCCGTCCTACCCATCTATCTACATAAACCCAGTGCCGTCCTCCCTTTCTAACTACACAAAACCAGTGCTGTTCTACCCATCTCTCTACATAAAATCAGTGCCACCCTACCCATCTATATACATAATACCAGTGCCGTACTCTCCATTTCTCTCATAAAACCAGTACCTTCCTCCCCATCTGTCTGCATAAAACCAGTGTCGTCCTCCCCATCTATCTAGATAAAACCAGTGCCATCCTCCCCATGTAACTACATAATACCAGTGCCGTCCTCTCCATCTCTCTGCATAAAACCAGTGCCATCTTCCTCATCTATTTACATAAGACCATTGCCGTCTTACCCATCTATGTACATAAAACCAGTGCCGTGCTACTGATCCATCAACATAAAACCAGTGCCATCCACCCCATCTCTCTAAATAAAACCAGTGCCGTCCTACCCACCCGTCTACATAAAACCAGTGCCATCCTACCCATCTAACTACATAAAGCCTGTGCCGTCCTCCCCAACTAAGTACATAAAACCAGTGTCATCCTCCCCATCTATCTACATAAAACCAGTGCCGTCCTCCCCATCTATCTATATAAAACTAGTGCCATCCTTTCCATTACTCTACATAATACCAGTGCCGTCCTCCCCATCTAACTACATAAAACAAGTGCCGTCCTCCCCATCTGTCTCCGTAAACGCAGTGTCGTCCTCCCCATCGCTCTACATAAAACCACTGCCGTCCTCCCCATCTATCTACATAAGACCAGTGCTGTCTTTCCCATCTATCTACTTAAAAGCAGTGCCGTACTCCCCATCTAACTACATAAAACAAGTGCTGTCCTACCCATATATCTACATAAAACCAGTGCCGTCCTACCCATCTATCTACATAAAACCAGTGCCGTGCTACTGATCCATCAACATAAAACCAGTGCCATCCACCCCATCTCTCTAAATAAAATCAGTGCCGTCCTACCCAACCGTCTACATAAAACCAGTGCCATCCTACCCATCAAACTACATAAAACCAGTGTCGTCCTCCCCATGTATGTAGATAAAACCACTGCCGTCGTACCCAACGAACTAGATAAAACCAGTGCCACCCTCCCCATGTAACTACATAATACCAGTGCCGTCCTCCCCATCTCTCTACATAAAACCAGTGCCATCCTCTCCATCTCTCAACATAAAACCAGTGCCGTTCTACCCATCTATCAACATAAAACCAGTACCGTCCACCCCATCTATCTACATAAAACCAGGGCCCGTCCTCTGCATCTCATTACATAAATCCAGTGCCGTCCTCCACATCTCTCTACATAAAACCAGTGCCGTCCTCCCCATCTATCTACATAAAACCAGTGCCATCCTACCCATCTATCTATATAAAACCAGTGCCGTCCTCCCCATCAATCTACAAAAAACCAGTACTGCCCACCCATCTATCTACATAAAACCAGTGCCATCCTCCCGATCTATCTACATAAAACCAGTGCCGTCCTACCCAACTATCTAGAGAAAACCAGTGTCGTCCTCCCCATCTATCTAGATAAAAACACTGCCGTTGTACCCAACGAACTAGATAAAACCAGTGCCATCCTCCCCATGTAACTACATAAAACCAGTGCCGTCCTCTCCATCTCTCTACATAAAACCAGTGCCGTCCTCCCCATCTATCTACATAAAACCAGTGCCGTCCTACCCATCTATCTACATAAAACCAGTGCCGTCCTACCCATCTATCTACATAAACCCAGTGCCGTCCTCCCTTTCTAACTACACAAAACCAGTGCTGTTCTACCCATCTCTCTACATAAAATCAGTGCCACCCTACCCATCTATATACATAATACCAGTGCCGTACTCTCCATTTCTCTCATAAAACCAGTACCTTCCTCCCCATCTGTCTGCATAAAACCAGTGTCGTCCTCCCCATCTATCTAGATAAAACCAGTGCCATCCTCCCCATGTAACTACATAATACCAGTGCCGTCCTCTCCATCTCTCTGCATAAAACCAGTGCCATCTTCCTCATCTATTTACATAAGACCATTGCCGTCTTACCCATCTATGTACATAAAACCAGTGCCGTGCTACTGATCCATCAACATAAAACCAGTGCCATCCACCCCATCTCTCTAAATAAAACCAGTGCCGTCCTACCCACCCGTCTACATAAAACCAGTGCCATCCTACCCATCTAACTACATAAAGCCTGTGCCGTCCTCCCCAACTAAGTACATAAAACCAGTGTCATCCTCCCCATCTATCTACATAAAACCAGTGCCGTCCTCCCCATCTATCGATATAAAACTAGTGCCATCCTTTCCATTACTCTACATAATACCAGTGCCGTCCTCCCCATCTAACTACATAAAACAAGTGCCGTCCTCCCCATCTGTCTCCGTAAACGCAGTGTCGTCCTCCCCATCGCTCTACATAAAACCACTGCCGTCCTCCCCATCTATCTACATAAGACCAGTGCTGTCTTTCCCATCTATCTACTTAAAAGCAGTGCCGTACTCCCCATCTAACTACATAAAACAAGTGCTGTCCTACCCATATATCTACATAAAACCAGTGCCGTCCTACCCATCTATCTACATAAAACCAGTGCCGTGCTACTGATCCATCAACATAAAACCAGTGCCATCCACCCCATCTCTCTAAATAAAATCAGTGCCGTCCTACCCAACCGTCTACATAAAACCAGTGCCATCCTACCCATCAAACTACATAAAACCAGTGTCGTCCTCCCCATGTATGTAGATAAAACCACTGCCGTCGTACCCAACGAACTAGATAAAACCAGTGCCACCCTCCCCATGTAACTACATAATACCAGTGCCGTCCTCCCCATCTCTCTACATAAAACCAGTGCCATCCTCTCCATCTCTCAACATAAAACCAGTGCCGTTCTACCCATCTATCAACATAAAACCAGTACCGTCCACCCCATCTATCTACATAAAACCAGGGCCCGTCCTCTGCATCTCATTACATAAATCCAGTGCCGTCCTCCACATCTCTCTACATAAAACCAGTGCCGTCCTCCCCATCTATCTACATAAAACCAGTGCCATCCTACCCATCTATCTATATAAAACCAGTGCCGTCCTCCCCATCAATCTACAAAAAACCAGTACTGCCCACCCATCTATCTACATAAAACCAGTGCCATCCTCCCGATCTATCTACATAAAACCAGTGCCGTCCTACCCAACTATCTAGAGAAAACCAGTGCCGTCCTCCCCATCTATCTACAAAAAAACCAGTGCCATCCTACCCATCTCTCTATATAAAACCAGTGCCGTCCTCTCCAGCTCTCTACATAAAACCAGTGCCGTTCTCCCCATCTATCTACATAAAACCAGTGTCGTCCTCCCCATCTATCTAGATAAAACCACTGCCATCCTACCCATCTAACTAGATAAAACCAGTGCCATCCTCCCCATGTAACTACATAAAACCAGTGCCGTCCTTTCCATCTCTCTACATAAAACCAGTGCCATCCTCCCCATGTAACTACATAAAACCAGTGCCGTCCTTTCCATCTCTCTACATAAAACCAGTGTTGTCCTCCCAATCTAACTACATAAAACCAGTGCCGTCCTACCCATCTAACTACATAAAAGCAGTGCTGTCCTACCCATCTACCTACATAAAACAAATGCCGTCCTCCCCATCTGTCTGCATAAAACCATTGCCGTCCTCCCCATCTATCTGCATAAAACCATTGCCGTCCTCCCCATCTATCTGCATAAAACAAATGCCGTCCTCCCCATCTGTCTGCATAAAAGCAGCGTCGTCCTCCCCATCTCTCTACATAAAAGCAGTGTCGTCCTCCCCATCTCTCTACATAAAACCAGTGTCATCCTCCCCATCTCTCTACATAAAATCAGTGCCGTCCTCTCCATCTCTCTACATAAAACCAGTGCCGACCTTTCCATCTATCTACACAAAACCACTGTTGTCCTCCCCATCTACCTATATAAAACCAGTGCCGTCCTCTCTATCTCTCTACATAAAACCAGTGCCGTCCTACCCATCTATCTACATAAAACCAGTGTAGTCCACCCCATCTATCTACATAAAATCAGTGCCATCCTACTCATCTATCTACATAAAACCAGTGCCATCCTCCCCATCTCTCTAAATAAAACCTGTGCCGTCCTACCCACCCGTCTGCATAAAACCAGTGCCATCCTCCCCATCTAACTACATAATACCAGTGCAGTCCTCTCCATCTCTCTACATAAAACCAGTGCCGTCCTACCCATCTATCTACATAAAACCACTGCCGTCCCACCCATCTATCTACATAAAACCAGTCCTGTCCTCTCCATCTCTCTACATAAAACCAGTGCCACCCTACCCATCTATATACATAATACCAGTGCCGTACTCTCCATTTCTCTCATAAAACCAGTACCTTCCTCCCCATCTGTCTGCATAAAACCAGTGTCGTCCTCCCAATCTATCTAGATAAAACCACTGCCGTCGTACCCAACGAACTAGATAAAACCAGTGCCATCCTCCCCATGTAACTACATAATACCAGTGCCGTCCTCTCCATCTCTCTACATAAAACCAGTGCCATCTTCCTCATCTATTTACATAAGACCATTGCCGTCTTACCCATCTATGTACATAAAACCAGTGCCGTGCTACTGATCCATCAACATAAAACCAGTGCCATCCACCCCATCTCTCTAAATAAAACCAGTGCCGTCCTACCCACCCGTCTACATAAAACCAGTGCCATCCTACCCATCTAACTACATAAAGCCTGCGCCATCCTCCCCAACTAAGTACATAAAACCAGTGTCATCCTCCCCATCTATCTACATAAAACCAGTGCCGTCCTCCCCATCTATCTATATAAAACTAGTGCCATCCTTTCCATCTCTCTACATAATACCAGTGCCGTCCTCCCCATCTAACTACATAAAACAAGTGCCGTCCTCCCCATCTGTCTCCGTAAACGCAGTGTCGTCCTCCCCATTGCTCTACATAAAACCACTGCCGTCCTCCCCATCTATCTACATAAGACCAGTGCTGTCTTTCCCATCTATCTACTTAAAAGCAGTGCCGTACTCCCCATCTAACTACATAAAACAAGTGCTGTCCTACCCATATATCTACATAAAACCAGTGCCGTCCTACCCATCTATCTACATAAAACCAGTGCCGTGCTACTGATCCATCAACATAAAACCAGTGCCATCCACCCCATCTCTCTAAATAAAACCAGTGCCATCCTACCCATCTAACTACATAAAACCAGTGTCGTCCTCCCCATGTATCTAGATAAAACCACTGCCGTCGTACCCAACGAACTAGATAAAACCAGTGCCACCCTCCCCATGTAACTACATAATACCAGTGCCGTCCTCCCCATCTCCCTACATAAAACCAGTGCCATCCTCTCCATCTCTCAACATAAAACCAGTGCCGTTCTACCCATCTATCAACATAAAACCAGTACCGTCCACCCCATCTATCTACATAAAACCAGGGCCCGTCCTCTGCATCTCATTACATAAATCCAGTGCCGTCCTCCACATCTCTCTACATAAAACCAGTGCCGTCCTCCCCATCTATCTACATAAAACCAGTGCCATCCTACCATTAATCTATATAAAACCAGTGCTGTCCTCCCCATCAATCTACAAAAAACCAGTACTGTCCACCCATCTATCTACATAAAACCAGTGCCATCCTCCCCATCTATCTACATAAAACCAGTGCCGTCCTACCCAACTATCTAGAGAAAACCAGTGCCGTCCTCCCCATCTATCTACAAAAAAACCAGTGCCATCCTACCCATCTCTCTATATAAAACCAGTGCCGTCCTCTCCAGCTCTCTACATAAAACCAGTGCCGTTCTCCCCATCTATCTACATAAAACCAGTGTCGTCCTCCCCATCTATCTAGATAAAACCACTGCCATCCTACCCATCTAACTAGATAAAACCAGTGCCATCCTCCCCATGTAACTACATAAAACCAGTGCCGTCCTTTCCATCTCTCTACATAAAACCAGTGCCATCCTCCCCATGTAACTACATAAAACCAGTGCCGTCCTTTCCATCTCTCTACATAAAACCAGTGTTGTCCTCCCAATCTAACTACATAAAACCAGTGCCGTCCTACCCATCTAACTACATAAAAGCAGTGCTGTCCTACCCATCTACCTACATAAAACAAATGCCGTCCTCCCCATCTGTCTGCATAAATCCATTGCCGTCCTCCCCATCTATCTGCATAAAACAAATGCCGTCCTCCCCATCTGTCTGCATTAAAACAGCGTTGTCCTCCCCATCTCTCTACATAAAAGCAGTGTCGTCCTCCCCATCTCTCTACATAAAACCAGTGTCGTCCTCCCCGTCTCCCTACATAAAATCAGTGCCGTCCTCTCCATCTCTCTACATAAAACCAGTGCCGACCGTTCCACCTATCTACACAAAACCACTGTTGTCCTCCCCATCTACCTATATAAAACCAGTGCCGTCCTCTCTATCTCTCTACATAAAACCAGTGCCGTCCTACACATCTATCTACATAAAACCAGTGTCGTCCACCCCATCTATCTACATAAAATCAGTGCCATCCTACTCATCTATCTACATAAAACCAGTGCCATCCTCCCCATCTATCTACATAAAACCAGTGCCGTCCTACCCATCTATCTACGTAAAACCAGTGCCGTGTTCTCAATCTCTCTACATAAAACCAGTGCAGTCCTCTCCATCTCTCTACATAAAACCAGTGCCGTCCTACCCATCTATCTACATAAAACCAGTGTCGTCCTACACACCTATCTACATAAAACCAGTGTCGTCCACCCCATCTGTCTACATAAAATCAGTGCCATCCTATTCATCTATCTACATAAAACCAGTGCCATCCTCCCCATCTATCTACATAAAACCAGTGCCGTCCTACCCACCCGTCTGCATAAAACCAGTGCCATCCTCCCCATCTAACTACATAATACCAGTGCAGTCCTCTCCATCTCTCTAGATAAAACCAGTGCCGTCCTACCCATCTATCTACATAAAACCAGTGTCGTCCACCCTATCTGTCTACATAAAACCAGGGCCGTCCTCCCCATCTGTCAACATAAAACCACTGCCGTCCCACCCATCTATCTACATAAAACCAGTCCTGTCCTCTCCATCTCTCTACATAAAACCAGTGCCACCCTACCCATCTATATACATAATACCAGTGCCGTACTCTCCATATCTCTCATAAAACCAGTACCTTCCTCCCCATCTGTCTGCATAAAACCAGTGTCGTCGTCCCCATCTATCTAGATAAAACCACTGCCGTCGTACCCAACGAACTAGATAAAACCAGTGCCACCCTCCCCATGTAACTACATAATACCAGTGCCGTCCTCTCCATCTCTCTACATAAAACCAGTGCCATCTTCCTCATCTATTTACATAAGACCATTGCCGTCTTACCCATCTATGTACATAAAACCAGTGCCGTGCTACTGATCCATCAACATAAAACCAGTGCCATCCACCCCATCTCTCTAAATAAAACCAGTGCCGTCCTACCCACCCGTCTACATAAAACCAGTGCCATCCTACCCATCTAACTACATAAAGCCTGCGCCATCCTCCCCAACTAAGTACATAAAACCAGTGTCATCCTCCCCATCTATCTACATAAAACCAGTGCCGTCCTCCCCATCTATCTATATAAAACTAGTGCCATCCTTTCCATCTCTCTACATAATACCAGTGCCGTCCTCCCCATCTAACTACATAAAACAAGTGCCGTCCTCCCCATCTGTCTCCGTAAACGCAGTGTCGTCCTCCCCATCGCTCTACATAAAACCACTGCCGTCCTCCCCATCTATCTACATAAGACCAGTGCTGTCTTTCCCATCTATCTACTTAAAAGCAGTGCCGTACTCCCCATCTAACTACATAAAACAAGTGCTGTCCTACCCATATATCTACATAAAACCAGTGCCGTCCTACCCATCTATCTACATAAAACCAGTGCCGTGCTACTGATCCATCAACATAAAACCAGTGCCATCCACCCCATCTCTCTAAATAAAATCAGTGCCGTCCTACCCAACCGTCTACATAAAACCAGTGCCATCCTACCCATCTAACTACATAAAACCAGTGTCGTCCTCCCCATGTATCTAGATAAAACCACTGCCGTCGTACCCAACGAACTAGATAAAACCAGTGCCACCCTCCCCATGTAACTACATAATACCAGTGCCGTCCTCCCCATCTCTCTACATAAAACCAGTGCCATCCTCTCCATCTCTCAACATAAAACCAGTGCCGTTCTACCCATCTATCAACATAAAACCAGTACCGTCCACCCCATCTATCTACATAAAACCAGGGCCCGTCCTCTGCATCTCATTACATAAATCCAGTGCCGTCCTCCACATCTCTCTACATAAAACCAGTGCCGTCCTCCCCATCTATCTACATAAAACCAGTGCCATCCTACCCATCTATCTATATAAAACCAGTGCCGTCCTCCCCATCAATCTACAAAAAACCAGTACTGCCCACCCATCTATCTACATAAAACCAGTGCCATCCTCCCCATCTATCTACATAAAACCAGTGCCGTCCTACCCAACTATCTAGAGAAAACCAGTGCCGTCCTCCCCATCTATCTACAAAAAAACCAGTGCCATCCTCCCCATCTCTCTACATAAAACCAGTGTCGTCCTCCCCGTCTCCCTACATAAAATCAGTGCCGTCCTCTCCATCTCTCTACATAAAACCAGTGCCGACCGTTCCACCTATCTACACAAAACCACTGTTGTCCTCCCCATCTACCTATATAAAACCAGTGCCGTCCTCTCTATCTCTCTACATAAAACCAGTGCCGTCCTACACATCTATCTACATAAAACCAGTGTCGTCCACCCCATCTATCTACATAAAATCAGTGCCATCCTACTCATCTATCTACATAAAACCAGTGCCATCCTCCCCATCTATCTACATAAAACCAGTGCCGTCCTACCCATCTATCTACGTAAAACCAGTGCCGTGTTCTCAATCTCTCTACATAAAACCAGTGCAGTCCTCTCCATCTCTCTACATAAAACCAGTGCCGTCCTACCCATCTATCTACATAAAACCAGTGTCGTCCTACACACCTATCTACATAAAACCAGTGTCGTCCACCCCATCTGTCTACATAAAATCAGTGCCATCCTATTCATCTATCTACATAAAACCAGTGCCATCCTCCCCATCTATCTACATAAAACCAGTGCCGTCCTACCCACCCGTCTGCATAAAACCAGTGCCATCCTCCCCATCTAACTACATAATACCAGTGCAGTCCTCTCCATCTCTCTAGATAAAACCAGTGCCGTCCTACCCATCTATCTACATAAAACCAGTGTCGTCCACCCTATCTGTCTACATAAAACCAGGGCCGTCCTCCCCATCTGTCAACATAAAACCACTGCCGTCCCACCCATCTATCTACATAAAACCAGTCCTGTCCTCTCCATCTCTCTACATAAAACCAGTGCCACCCTACCCATCTATATACATAATACCAGTGCCGTACTCTCCATATCTCTCATAAAACCAGTACCTTCCTCCCCATCTGTCTGCATAAAACCAGTGTCGTCGTCCCCATCTATCTAGATAAAACCACTGCCGTCGTACCCAACGAACTAGATAAAACCAGTGCCACCCTCCCCATGTAACTACATAATACCAGTGCCGTCCTCTCCATCTCTCTACATAAAACCAGTGCCATCTTCCTCATCTATTTACATAAGACCATTGCCGTCTTACCCATCTATGTACATAAAACCAGTGCCGTGCTACTGATCCATCAACATAAAACCAGTGCCATCCACCCCATCTCTCTAAATAAAACCAGTGCCGTCCTACCCACCCGTCTACATAAAACCAGTGCCATCCTACCCATCTAACTACATAAAGCCTGCGCCATCCTCCCCAACTAAGTACATAAAACCAGTGTCATCCTCCCCATCTATCTACATAAAACCAGTGCCGTCCTCCCCATCTATCTATATAAAACTAGTGCCATCCTTTCCATCTCTCTACATAATACCAGTGCCGTCCTCCCCATCTAACTACATAAAACAAGTGCCGTCCTCCCCATCTGTCTCCGTAAACGCAGTGTCGTCCTCCCCATCGCTCTACATAAAACCACTGCCGTCCTCCCCATCTATCTACATAAGACCAGTGCTGTCTTTCCCATCTATCTACTTAAAAGCAGTGCCGTACTCCCCATCTAACTACATAAAACAAGTGCTGTCCTACCCATATATCTACATAAAACCAGTGCCGTCCTACCCATCTATCTACATAAAACCAGTGCCGTGCTACTGATCCATCAACATAAAACCAGTGCCATCCACCCCATCTCTCTAAATAAAATCAGTGCCGTCCTACCCAACCGTCTACATAAAACCAGTGCCATCCTACCCATCTAACTACATAAAACCAGTGTCGTCCTCCCCATGTATCTAGATAAAACCACTGCCGTCGTACCCAACGAACTAGATAAAACCAGTGCCACCCTCCCCATGTAACTACATAATACCAGTGCCGTCCTCCCCATCTCTCTACATAAAACCAGTGCCATCCTCTCCATCTCTCAACATAAAACCAGTGCCGTTCTACCCATCTATCAACATAAAACCAGTACCGTCCACCCCATCTATCTACATAAAACCAGGGCCCGTCCTCTGCATCTCATTACATAAATCCAGTGCCGTCCTCCACATCTCTCTACATAAAACCAGTGCCGTCCTCCCCATCTATCTACATAAAACCAGTGCCATCCTACCCATCTATCTATATAAAACCAGTGCCGTCCTCCCCATCAATCTACAAAAAACCAGTACTGCCCACCCATCTATCTACATAAAACCAGTGCCATCCTCCCCATCTATCTACATAAAACCAGTGCCGTCCTACCCAACTATCTAGAGAAAACCAGTGCCGTCCTCCCCATCTATCTACAAAAAAACCAGTGCCATCCTACCCATCTCTCTATATAAAACCAGTGCCGTCCTCTCCAGCTCTCTACATAAAACCAGTGCCGTTCTCCCCATCTATCTACATAAAACCAGTGTCGTCCTCCCCATCTATCTAGATAAAACCACTGCCATCCTACCCATCTAACTAGATAAAACCAGTGCCATCCTCCCCATGTAACTACATAAAACCAGTGCCGTCCTTTCCATCTCTCTACATAAAACCAGTGCCATCCTCCCCATGTAACTACATAAAACCAGTGCCGTCCTTTCCATCTCTCTACATAAAACCAGTGTTGTCCTCCCAATCTAACTACATAAAACCAGTGCCGTCCTACCCATCTAACTACATAAAAGCAGTGCTGTCCTACCCATCTACCTACATAAAACAAATGCCGTCCTCCCCATCTGTCTGCATAAATCCATTGCCGTCCTCCCCATCTATCTGCATAAAACAAATGCCGTCCTCCCCATCTGTCTGCATTAAAACAGCGTTGTCCTCCCCATCTCTCTACATAAAAGCAGTGTCGTCCTCCCCATCTCTCTACATAAAACCAGTGTCGTCCTCCCCGTCTCCCTACATAAAATCAGTGCCGTCCTCTCCATCTCTCTACATAAAACCAGTGCCGACCGTTCCACCTATCTACACAAAACCACTGTTGTCCTCCCCATCTACCTATATAAAACCAGTGCCGTCCTCTCTATCTCTCTACATAAAACCAGTGCCGTCCTACACATCTATCTACATAAAACCAGTGTCGTCCACCCCATCTATCTACATAAAATCAGTGCCATCCTACTCATCTATCTACATAAAACCAGTGCCATCCTCCCCATCTATCTACATAAAACCAGTGCCGTCCTACCCATCTATCTACGTAAAACCAGTGCCGTGTTCTCAATCTCTCTACATAAAACCAGTGCAGTCCTCTCCATCTCTCTACATAAAACCAGTGCCGTCCTACCCATCTATCTACATAAAACCAGTGTCGTCCTACACATCTATCTACATAAAACCAGTGTCGTCCACCCCATCTGTCTACATAAAACCAGTGCCGTCCTACCCACCCGTCTGCATAAAACCAGTGCCATCCTCCCCATCTAACTACATAATACCAGTGCAGTCCTCTCCATCTCTCTAGATAAAACCAGTGCCGTCCTACCCATCTATCTACATAAAACCAGTGTCGTCCACCCTATCTGTCTACATAAAACCAGGGCCGTCCTCCCCATCTGTCAACATAAAACCACTGCCGTCCCACCCATCTATCTACATAAAACCAGTCCTGTCCTCTCCATCTCTCTACATAAAACCAGTGCCACCCTACCCATCTATATACATAATACCAGTGCCGTACTCTCCATATCTCTCATAAAACCAGTACCTTCCTCCCCATCTGTCTGCATAAAACCAGTGTCGTCGTCCCCATCTATCTAGATAAAACCACTGCCGTCGTACCCAACGAACTAGATAAAACCAGTGCCACCCTCCCCATGTAACTACATAATACCAGTGCCGTCCTCTCCATCTCTCTACATAAAACCAGTGCCATCTTCCTCATCTATTTACATAAGACCATTGCCGTCTTACCCATCTATGTACATAAAACCAGTGCCGTGCTACTGATCCATCAACATAAAACCAGTGCCATCCACCCCATCTCTCTAAATAAAACCAGTGCCGTCCTACCCACCCGTCTACATAAAACCAGTGCCATCCTACCCATCTAACTACATAAAGCCTGCGCCATCCTCCCCAACTAAGTACATAAAACCAGTGTCATCCTCCCCATCTATCTACATAAAACCAGTGCCGTCCTCCCCATCTATCTATATAAAACTAGTGCCATCCTTTCCATCTCTCTACATAATACCAGTGCCGTCCTCCCCATCTAACTACATAAAACAAGTGCCGTCCTCCCCATCTGTCTCCGTAAACGCAGTGTCGTCCTCCCCATCGCTCTACATAAAACCACTGCCGTCCTCCCCATCTATCTACATAAGACCAGTGCTGTCTTTCCCATCTATCTACTTAAAAGCAGTGCCGTACTCCCCATCTAACTACATAAAACAAGTGCTGTCCTACCCATATATCTACATAAAACCAGTGCCGTCCTACCCATCTATCTACATAAAACCAGTGCCGTGCTACTGATCCATCAACATAAAACCAGTGCCATCCACCCCATCTCTCTAAATAAAATCAGTGCCGTCCTACCCAACCGTCTACATAAAACCAGTGCCATCCTACCCATCTAACTACATAAAACCAGTGTCGTCCTCCCCATGTATCTAGATAAAACCACTGCCGTCGTACCCAACGAACTAGATAAAACCAGTGCCACCCTCCCCATGTAACTACATAATACCAGTGCCGTCCTCCCCATCTCTCTACATAAAACCAGTGCCATCCTCTCCATCTCTCAACATAAAACCAGTGCCGTTCTACCCATCTATCAACATAAAACCAGTACCGTCCACCCCATCTATCTACATAAAACCAGGGCCCGTCCTCTGCATCTCATTACATAAATCCAGTGCCGTCCTCCACATCTCTCTACATAAAACCAGTGCCGTCCTCCCCATCTATCTACATAAAACCAGTGCCATCCTACCCATCTATCTATATAAAACCAGTGCTGTCCTCCCCATCAATCTACAAAAAACCAGTACTGCCCACCCATCTATCTACATAAAACCAGTGCCATCCTCCCCATCTATCTAAATAAAACCAGTGCCGTCCTACCCAACTATCTAGAGAAAACCAGTGCCGTCCTCCCCATCTATCTACAAAAAAACCAGTGCCATCCTACCCATCTCTCTATATAAAACCAGTGCCGTCCTCTCCAGCTCTCTACATAAAACCAGTGCCGTTCTCCCCATCTATCTACATAAAACCAGTGTCGTCCTCCCCATCTATCTAGATAAAACCACTGCCATCCTACCCATCTAACTAGATAAAACCAGTGCCATCCTCCCCATGTAACTACATAAAACCAGTGCCGTCCTTTCCATCTCTCTACATAAAACCAGTGCCATCCTCCCCATGTAACTACATAAAACCAGTGCCGTCCTTTCCATCTCTCTACATAAAACCAGTGTTGTCCTCCCAATCTAACTACATAAAACCAGTGTCGTCCTCCCCGTCTCCCTACATAAAATCAGTGCCGTCCTCTCCATCTCTCTACATAAAACCAGTGCCGACCGTTCCACCTATCTACACAAAACCACTGTTGTCCTCCCCATCTACCTATATAAAACCAGTGCCGTCCTCTCTATCTCTCTACATAAAACCAGTGCCGTCCTACACATCTATCTACATAAAACCAGTGTCGTCCACCTCATCTATCTACATAAAATCAGTGCCATCCTACTCATCTATCTACATAAAACCAGTGCCATCCTCCCCATGTAACTACATAAAACCAGTGCCGTCCTCTCCATCTCTCTACATAAAACCAGTGCCGTCCTCCCCATCTATCTACATAAAACCAGTGCCGTCCTACCCATATATCTACATAAAACCAGTGCCGTCCTCTCTATCTCTCTACATAAAAACAGTGCCGTCCTCCCCATCTATCTACATAAAACCAGTGCCGTCCTACCCATCTATCTACA